>NW_007255724.1:829950-868247 GCF_000164805.1 Carlito syrichta
GGGTATGTCCTTCGTTTTCTAAGGTTCTTATGGTTTGAGGATTTACATTTAGGTCTCTGATCCATTCAGAATTAATTTTTGTGTATGGGGATAGATAGAGGTCCGGTTTCAATCTTCTGCATGTGGTCTGCCAGTTTTCCCAGCACTGTTTACTGAATAGGTTCTCCTCTCCCCAGTGGTAGGTGGTGGAGGCTTTGTCGAAGATGAGTTGGTTGAGATATTGAGGTTTTGCTTCTGGAATCTCAATTCTATTCCATTGGTCTATATGCCTGTTCCTGTACCAATACCAAGCTGTTTTGATGATTGTAACTTTATAGTAAAGTTTGAAGTCTGGTAATGTGATACCACCTGCTTTTTTTTTTTTTTTTTTTTGGCTGAGGATTATTCTGGCTATTCTTGGTCATTTGTGTTTCCATATGGATTCCTGTGTTGTTTTTTCTAGGTCTGAGAAGAATGTTGCTGGTAATTTGATGGGTACCGCATGAATGTGTAGATTGCCTTAGGTAGGATGGACATTTCACAATGTTGATTCTTCCAATCCATGAGCATGGGATATTTTTCTACTTGTTTGTGTCATCTTGGATTTCTTTGAGCAGTGTTTTGTAGTTTTCATTGTAAAGGTTTTTCACATCTCTGGTTAGGAAGATGTCAAGGTATTTCATTTTTGGGTGGGCTATTGTGAATGGAATTGTGGTTTTTATTTGGGTTTCTGTTTGTTTATTATTGGTGTAAAGAAATGCGATTGTCTTTTGCACATTTATTTTATACTCTGAGACTTTGCCAAAGTCCTTTATCAGTGTAAGGAGGTTTTTGACAAATTCCCTTGGGTTTTCAAGGTACACAATCATGTCATCTGCAAAGACAGACAACCTTACTTCCTCTTTTCTTATTTGGATACCCCTGATTGCCTTCTCTTCTCTGATTGCTCTAGCCAGGACTTCCAATACTATGTTGAACAGGAGGAGTGAGAGTGGGCATCCTTGTCTTGTTCCAGTTTTCAGGGGAAATGGTTCCAGTTTTGTCCATTTAGTAGTATGCTAGCTGTGGGTTTCTTGTAGATGGCTTTTACTATTTTGAGGTATGTTCCCCATATGCCTAGATGTTCGAGGGTTTTTATCAAGAAGGGGTGCTGAATTTTATCAAAAGCTTTTTCTGCATCTAATGATAAAATCATGTGGTTTTTGTTTTGACATCTGTTGATGTATTTAATTACATTTATGGTTTTACGAATGTTGAACCAGCCTTGCATCCCAGGGATGAATCCTACTTGCTCATGATGGATGATTTTTGAGATGTGTTGTTGAATCCGGTTTGCTAGGATCTTGTTGAGAATTTTAGCATCTATGTTCATCAAAGATATTGGCCTGTAGTTCTCCTTCTTTGTTGGATCTTTACCTGGCTTGGGTATCAATGTGATGTTAGCTTCGTAAAATGATTTGGGGAGAGTTCCATCTTTCTCAAATGCCTGGAATACCTTCAGTAGGATTGGTATCAGCTCCTCTTTAAATGTCTTGTAGAATTCTGCTGAAAGCCATCTGGTCCAGGGCTTTTTTTGTAGGTAGTTTTCTTGCTGTATCATCAATTTCCTTGATTGTTATTGGTCTATTTAGGGTCTCAATCTCTTCTTGTTTCAACCTAGGCAGGTTGTGTGATGACAGAAAGTCCTCCATTTTCTTAAGGTTTTCAAGTTTGTTTCTATACAAGTGTACATTTTAGTCTCTAATGATCTTTTGTACATCTTCAGGGTCAGATGTGACTTCATTTTTTGTGTTTCTGATTGTGTTTATTTGGGCTTTTTTCTCTCTTTTTCTTGGTCAGTCTAGCTAGGGGACAATCAATCTTGTTTATCCTTTCGAAGAACCAGCTTTTTGTTTCATTGATTTTTTTATAATATCTTTTTGTCTTCTATGTCCTGGATTTGGGCTTTCATTTTGATAATCTGGATTCTTCTGCTGAAATTAGGGTTTTTGTGGTCTTGCTTTTTCAGCTTCCTTAGGTTGCTTGTTAGGCTGTTCATTTGTGATCCTTCCACTTTCTTCATGTGCATTTGTAGGGATATAAATTCCCCTCTTATTACAGCTTTCATGGCATCCCAGAGGTTTTGGTAAGATGTTTCTTCATTTTCATTTGTTTCCAGGTATCTTTTAATCTCGTTGTGATTTCATCATTGACCCAGGAGTTGTTTAGCATCATGCTGTTTAATGTCCATGTCTTTGTGGGTTTTGGGGGACCTTGTTGGTGTTAATGTTTATTTTTATTCCACTGTGGTCCAAGAAGGTGCATGGTAAAATTTTGTTCCTCTAAATTTGCTTATGCTTGATTTATGGCCAAGTATGTGGTCAATCTTAGAGTATGTTCCATGCAGTGATGAGTAGAATGTGTATTCTGTGGTTTTTGGATGGAGGGTTCTGTAGGTATCAATTAGGTCCGATTGATCAAGAGTCACATTGAGGTTTCGGATCTCGTTGCTGATTTTTTGTCCTGATGATCTGTCTGGGGTTGTGAGTGGGGTATTAAAGTCCCCAGCTATGATGGTATTGGAGTCGATATCTTTTTTTAGTTTTCCTAGGAGCTGCTTTATGAAAGTTGGTGCTCCTATGTTGGGTGCATATATGTTTAGGATGGATATTTCTTATTGATGGATTGAACCTTTTATCATTATGTAGTGGCCTTCTGTATCTTTTGTAATTTTTGATAGCTTAAAGGGTATTTTGTCTGAGATTAACATGTCACTCCTCCTTTCTTTTGTGTTCCATTCGCCTGAAAATTTGTTTCCTATCCTCTTACTTTGAGTCTGTGAGTGTCCTTTCTAGTTAGGTGAGTCTCTTGAAGGCAATAGATTGTTGCCTGGTGATATTTTATCCATATTGCCATTCTATGTCTTTTCAGTGATGCATTTAGTCCTTTCACATTCAAACTAATTATTGAAATGTTAGAGTTGATCCCTATCATAATGTTCTTACAGAGTTGTTGTCCTTCCTGTTTGTGTGTTGTCTTTCTTTTGGTTTTAGAGTTGGATCATGTGTGTTTTTAATCTTTTGCCTGTACTCTTGTGAAGAACGTTGTTGTTCTTTTTTTCTTTTCTCCTGTGTTCAATACTTTCTGAAGTGTTTCTTGTAGAGGTAGTCTGGTGGCAGCATAGGTTCTTAGGGATTGGATATCTGGGAAAGATTTCAATTCTCCCTCACTGATGACGCTTAGTTGGCTGGGTAGGTTATTCTCAGTTGAAATTGTTTATCTTTTGGAACTTTGAAGATAAGGCTCCAAGCTCTCCTAGCCTGCAGGGTTTCTGTAGATAAATCTGCTGCTATTCTAATTGATCTTACCTGGTAGGTAGTCTGACCTTTTTCTCTCGCTGCCTTTAGGAATTTTTCTTTTATACCTACTTTGTTTAGGCAAATTATTATGTGTCTGGGAGTTGGTCTTCTCATTTGTTGTCTTGCAGGGGTTCTCTGAATCTCTTGTGTTTGAATTTTTGCATCACTGATGAGATGAGGGAGGTTTTCTTGAATGATTTCATGAAATGTTTGTTCCGGTGTGGCTTCTATTTCTCTCTCTGCCTCAGGAAGGCCAATTACTCTTAGGTTCAGTCTCTGGAAGTAATCATCTCTTGAAGGTTTTGTTCTGTCTTTTTGAGCTTCTCTTCTATGCTTTTGATAGTTTGGATTAGTTCTGTGTTTTGGTCTTCGAGCTCTGAGAGTCTTTCTTTTGCTTGGCTAATTCTGCTTTCCATGCTTATTAGTTTGTTTTATTTCCATCACAGTATTCTTTACTGCTGCTATTTCTGACATCAGCTCCTTCTTATTTTCCTCTTGTCTCTCCTCCATTTTTTAAAATTCTCTCTATTAATGTCTTGATGTCTGGGTTTGTTGCATGTGACCAGTCATTCTGGGGGCTCTTCATTGTTTGTGTTCCGGAGTCTATTTTCTCAGTGTCTGATCTCCCAGGGGTCTGTGTGAGACCTATATTCTTTTGGCTTTTTTTCATTTGTGTGGTTTTTCTCCCCCTACTTTTTCCTTCCCTTCACATCACCATCTTCTTTAATTATGTTATTCAGGGGTAGAGTGGTTGCTTTTACTTCTGTTTGTTCAATCTCCTATTCTTCTTTATGTATGCCCTCTTACTTTGTTCAATTCTGGAGTTGCCCTGTAGGTTGGGGGTGATCCTTTTTGCAGTTTTTGAGATTTACTTAAGGGGGGAACTGTGATTCAAAATCTGTCTGCAGGTCCTAATATCCCCTGAAAGGTATATGGATAATCTGAAACCCACTTCTTATTGCTTTGAAATCTGTCTGTACAGTGGGGCTGTAGGTTTACTCCCTGAAATTAAATAAGGTTAGCAGAGGGAAGAGAATGGAGCAGAGAGTGGGGGAAAGAGGTGGGTGGAGACAGAGAGGAGTAAGGGGGGAAACAGATAAGTGTACCAACAAATGAATAGAGAGACCTAAACTGAAACAGATAAAAACAATAGACCACGGCTACAGACTAACCAACTCTCATATTAAAAAAAACTAAAACATACAATGATGTAAACATACAAGCTAACCAACCACCTTATTGGTGTGCTGTTCCTCTATACAAAGAAATGGTTTACAGCAAAGAGAAAAGAGAAGGAAGAGAGGATAAAAAGGTACAAAACAGTAGGAATAGAATCAAGTCATTAAACTAACAGAACCAATCGAGCACACTCTGAAACTTTTTGTTTAAGTCCAATGTCCTTTCAACTCTGATTTCTAGCTGTCTTCTCAAGCTGGTAAATGTGTTCACAGTTAGGGTCAGTTGCCCCTGGCCTGCTGTGAAAGACAGTTCAGATCACCACTCAAATCTGGCCTGTGTCTGTTTTTCAAGTTTGTCCCGTTTTGGTGTTGTTACCTTGAATTTCCAGCAGGTGGTGCTATCTCGCAGCCCCAGAGGGGGTGGAGTCTGACAGGAGCCGGGCAGAGGCCAGAGATGGCAGCCTGCCTCAGGGCACACGGGAGGAGACCCACAGCCGGCAGGACATCACGGTAGCAGCAGAGGTGGCAGTGATTCGAGCAGATCTTGCCTGCAGGGGCTTCAAGGACTGAAGTCATGGATCGCCTCAGGCATGGGTGTCACAATGCACTATCTCCACCACAGAGTCTACGGCAGTGCCGTTAGCTGCCTTGTCTGTGGCTGCAGTGGCTGTCCAGACTGCCGCAATGCCCTAGCGGTGGCAACGACTGAGCTCCATGTGAAGAGCGAGCTGCCAACATTGGGATCCGCAGCACCCAGGGAAAGAGCCAGAGACCCTCTGCATTCTCCTTTGCGGAGGGTCTCATAGACCAGGCTGCCCCGTCGCCATCTTGCCAGACATCGGTGTCGTATTTCTTTATGCCTTTATTAATTCACACAAGGTTATAGACCCTCTTTGCTGAGTCAGTCTCTTCCCTCTAGTAATCCCTTGGGGGAACAGTGATGGAACAGCTACTGTTCCACCTGCATATCTGTGTGTTTATTGTCCAGCCTTTATGTGACTGTGTGCCTGTGCAGCTTTTAAAATGCACTCTTTTTCATCTGGAGTGCAATAGGTAGGGAGGATAGCATTAATATCACCCCAGATTAATTGAAAGGCAAATGTTAAAGCCTGAAATTCCTTTAAAAACTGAGGGATCCTCTGAGAAACGTCCTAGATTTTGCAGTCATTGTGCCAGACCTGCCATGGGAAAAGACTTGGACCTATATAATCCCTGCTTCTCCATTGGCAACCTTCTACAAAGTGTACATTTGTTTAGAAGGGTTTGAGAAGTAGCCTCACTGTGGGTGGTTCCTCTGGAGGCAGAGGGTTAATGAAAGAATAGAGTAGAATTGTGTGTGGTTGTGTAGAATCAACAGGGGGCTGCTGAAGTTTAGCCTCATGGCCCCCTGGTTAGTGCTGGAAGGCAGCACCTGAGATAACAGGATCATCAAGTATGTCCTCCTTCCTTCTTAACCTGGGTATGTAATATCCCACCAAACAGGATTGTCTTTGTAGAGTGCTGATATACAGCCATAAAGTCGTCACATAAGGAACTTCTGACCTCTTTTGTTGTACAAAATAAATCCAACTGCAGCATGGTATTCAAACTAAGGTTCCCATTCTTAGACCAAGTCTCAATATCTGCCAATGTATAGTGAGGCCAAGTTTTATTACAATAAAGTATTAACCTTTATCATTTTAAACTGTTCAATTTGAATTTTTTCCAATTCTTTAAAATTTGGCCCAGTGGAGCATCTGAGCATATATAGATTATTACCCATTTTCTTTGTTGTGTTTCTCAAGGAAAAATTCTGAAACAAAAAATAGGGGCCATAATCACTTGTGCCAGGTGTCTCTAGGTCCCTGTTGGCTCTCTGGGCCAATAGTTCTTGGTTTTTCTTCCTTGTGATTGTCTATGTAGGACTTCCTGTGAGTGCTTTGTGACTTGAGGTTACAGACTAAAAACTTTTGGTCATACCTTTATGCTTTTTGCCCATGAATAATTATTTGCACAATTGTGGACTGATTGGAGGCTTTCTAATAATGCCATTTGGAATGGTCTAATGCATAAGCTTTGGAGTGAACAGACCGTTTGAATGGGCTGGTCATTTTTATATTCAAGGCACTTTAAAAATTTAAGAGAATTAAATGTAGTTAAATGATGTGTTCCTACCCATTTCCGATTAGGATCAGGCAGACTAACTGAAGAACCCCTATAGATCACAGAACTGCGTTTTAAGCAGTGAAAGAGGACACAAAAGAAAGGTTGGCATGGGTCTTTTAAAGAAGGAAGTATAAGGAACAGCCAGTTCCCTTGCCTTACCACACCACACAAATAGCATCGAGTGTCTAAGACTTCATGTTTCTGACAGAAGTAAGCCAGGTACAATATTGTGTCCAGACTTCCTTTGCCAAAAAAACAAAAAAACAAAAAACTCTCAGCAAATTGCACATAAAAAACAGTGGTATCATTTAGGAATAATGTTAAAAATAAAGTCTCATCATTTCCCAATGGAACAATTTACTTCCAGTGCCAGTGGTAAACTTTATGTCCCTTCAGCATATATGGTAAAGTTGTAGGATATGAGGTTTGAGTACAGACTTCAAAACAGTTTCAGAATTGTCTAGTTCCCAAAATGCCTTCTTGAAATGAATTAGAATGACATAGGCAGCGCCCTTTCCTCTAAGTCAGCAGGATCCCTTAACCAGAGGAAGAGCTCAAAAATATATATGGTTATATCTAAGACATTGCTTACCCTGGAGTACTCAGCAATCTGATTTATTGGATAGTGTCTGTGAGTGTCATGCTCTGGAAATTGACAGCAGAGAAAACATAGCAGACTCTTGTCAGTTTTACCGTAGAGGTTCTTAATGTTTTGGTGTCTCCTACAGATCTGAATTTCAGAGGTTGGTAATGCACAAATGACTGATTCTTCTTTCTTCGCAAAAATAGTGCTTTTTCTGTGGTAACACCTTGCACATAGGGCAGCAAGTGGATGCCTGAGCATCTTTCCACGAGAGGTAGAGACAGGGGCTACAAAATCTGTGCTTACAGCTAACGGTGACAGGGTCTGTGAAATAGTCTGTGCGAGATGGAGCAGGTGAGCTCACTGGGGGAACACTGCATGATAGCAGAATTCATGTTTCTGGGAAAATTTTTAAAAAGGGTAATTGTTTACCCCTGGGCATGTGAGGTGAGTTTAAGACATCTCTCACTAATATATGAATGCACTGTAGTAGGACAGGCTATGTTCTGTATGTGGCTAAAATAGCATGGTCTTTTAGATAGTACTTTTCTATGATGACACCTACATCTGTTTGCCTGGACAATTTATTAAATAAAAAAGAACCATATAGAAGGCTTCAAAGACATTCTTGAAGTCTATAGGGTCAAAGCCCCCAAACCTTTCCAAAAAGATAAATAGTTCATTGTAATTGATCCTGGGCAAGGTATAAAACTTTAAAGACAAACTCTTTTCCAAATCACCTGGTAATTCAGCACTTGAAAATTAAAACAATTTGATTCTTCAAACAACAGAGAAAACCTTTCATCCTCATCCTAGATTGAAATCCTTTCCTCACATCTCCTGGTAGAAGAGCATGAGCAAGGCACAAAAGATGAAAGGGGTCTTCCAGTCGCTACTCGAAATGAAGCTTGGCTTCTTCCAACCCTTCTATGCCTTCCCTCAGGAAGGATCACCTGTGTTTCAATTCTACACTGTACAGAAGTCAAGCCCCTTCTCACCCCCACTAGCCTCTTGCCAGGAGGCTCAGTAGCCTGGCTGGAGGAAGCAGAAACATGAGTGACAGAGAGAAGAGTCCATAGATGGCCCCAAAGGAGGGAAGAGTAGAAATGGAAGCAGAGCCTTAGAGGAGAGTGACTGAATGTGATTCTACTCATAAATCCACAGGGTAATGGCAATTGATGAACTTCTGAATCCCCAATTTAAGTGCTAAAGATGGTGTCAGGTAAAATGTGGGGTAGTTATTCTGTGAGTTCCTGACTTGATCACATAAAAGACTTTCAGAGCAAGTCCAAGGTATGGTTTAAGACAAGATTTATTAAAAAGAAAAGACATATTCAAGAAAGAGCATGGGGCCTGTAAGAGAAAGGACACTCTGAGCTGTTGTTAACTGGGTGCTTTACATATTTTCTTAGTGATGATTAAGTAGCCTATTTCTTAAACTAAGATTTGTGTGCTCCATGGTAGGCCACAAATTATTGATCACAAGTTCCTACTCTTATCATCTACTTCTAAGATTACTTGCATTCTGTGGAAGTCTGGAGATAATGGTGAAAGTTATTGTTTTATGGTTTAACTGCATTTCTTCCTGAAAACACCATTCTCCAGTTCCTCTGGTAATTCTGTATTGCTTTGTTTATTATTTCTGTAACTGAGTGCATCAGCCACCCCAGACTCTGAGGTTGGGTTTGTATGCTTATGTGTTGTCCTAGAGAGTTATATCCTGATAAGATGGCATAAGCTGGATGCCTGAACATCTGGTCTTCTAATTATCTAAGTCATATATGCCTGCAAAAAAACTCATCTACTTATGTAGATTATGCTAGCTACCCAACCTCAATGTAACCTTTGGTGTGGGTTTCACGTTGAATCCAATATATAGCTAAATGATTTTTCCTGATTTTCTGGATAAAGCAATAGCTAACAATAATACATCAGCAGTGACAAGAGAATATGCTAAAAGTGGCATGCATGATCACTGGGATGAAGATTAAAACATTGTTCTACAGCAGTTTAGCAGATATTAAACATTTAAAAAAAGCTCCTCAAACAAGTGAAAAATCAATCTGATGCTAATGTATTAATAAAATTTTTAAATCATGAACATTAATGGTAGGAAGATTTGAGAAACAAGAAAGCTAAAAATAAGAAAGCCTTCACATTATTTGAACCTGTAAGTGTTACGAGAAAAAAGAGGTCTGCTGTCCAATGCACTAGACGCCAATACTATGATAATTGGTTTTTGAAAAAAGAAAAGCTTTTTTTTGGAAGTCAAATAATGAGGAGGCAGGAGTTTAGTTCCACTCTGTCTCCTGTGCAGGCTTTATGGCAGTAATTTCATTTGCAAGGTTTAGGGGGTGGATTCTGGGATTAGTAGGTGCTTGGTGGTTGGAAAGGGGAGGTCAGGAAAGTCCTCAGGCAAGTGCGGTTATCTTCATGAGTATTATGTGCAAATTTGGGAGCATGAGTATAAACATGCAGTTGAAATTCAAGCTGTGACATCACAAGCTGGTTCTGCACAGACCCTAGTTAACCATACTGGTTCTAACTGATTTCATTCAGTTCTATTATCTTACAAGCAGAGGGAGTTTCAGCATTTCATTTTTTCTTAACTGACTCAAAAATTTATGTTTTTCACTGGCTTCTTTAACTCTTTTAAACATGGCTTCAAATTAATGGTGAAAAGATTCAAGAAAAAAGAAAGCTAGAAATAAGAGAAGCCATGAAATTGTTTGGATCTATAAATAACGTTTATTGATTAGTTCACAAAGAAGAGGCAGGCATGATGAGAGGTATGACTAGAAATGTAATTATAGCCACATCTGGAATGCAAATGCTTAGCTAAAAATTTTGCATTGTATCATTGTGTCATGTGCTACTCACTGTTCTAGCCCAACACAGAGATATAAAAGTGGACAAAAGCAGAAACAAATCACTGACCCCAGGAGCCTGTAATCTAGTGAGGAAATTCAAGCCACAAATAGAAATATAAACTTCTAAATAAATAAATAAAAATGTTTATAAAGTGCATTGAAGAAAAATAAAGAAGAGAATGGGCATAAAGAATGCAGATCTGTACAATGCATGCTGGCCTGGGGAAGACCATTCATTGTAAGGTCACTTCTGGTTGGGTAGGAAGGTGCTGAAGGCATGAACCAGTAGTGGCTGTCTGGGGACTCATTTTCTGTGACAGGAAAGTCAGGTATAATTGAAATGAATAAGTCAAAAAATAGTGTCAAATGCAAAAATAAGCTGAAGAAATGCAGGACTAAAGGATATTGGGAGGGGTCAATGCACACATGGACACAGCACATTCAATCACATTTGATCAATAAATTTGGCTTTTATGGGTTAAAAGTTTTAGCATCAGAAGCTAGATGACTTCATTGGGATAAGGATGTTTTTCACACGTTTAGAGGTTTTGTAGAAAGAGGAAAAAGACAGTGTGAAAAATTAATTGAGACAGAAACAGAGAAAAGCAGAGAAAGACAACAGAAAGAGGAAGACAGAGATGGTGTCAGAAAGAGATAATGAGCAAGCAGTAGAGACAGAGAGAAAAACAGAGGCAGGAGAGAATAAATACTGTGGTACAACAATCTAAAAGAGGTGGGTAATATCATGTGCAGTAAGAGGCAGGCAGAGCCAGCCACTGGTGAAAATATGAAGTGTTTGGGGGAATGTTTAATTTAGAGCGATGTAGTCACATCTTATATACTCTGCTTTCCTGAGGAAGTAAATTGTTGCTTTTTTGCTAAGAGTGTACAGTTTGTGAGTAGGAGTGTAAAGAAGAACTAATTATGATTTAGATTTAGTAACAAAAAGGCCAGAACATTAGATAAAGCAGTATAAATGTGATCTTAAATTCCTATCTTCTTGTATGAAAATATGAAGGTTTGAGGGAAAGTAGGAGAAAACAGTGGTGAAGGAAAATAAATGAAAAGGAAGGAAGCAAGGAAAGAGGGAAGGTGGAAGTTTATGGTTTTCTTAAAGTAGAAAGGCATAAAACTATATTTAATACAAGAGAGAGACACTAGATAAAGCAGGATAAGTGTTAAGAGAAGAATAAGACTCCCTGGACACATGATCTAATTACCCCATGTCACAGCAGGGTTTTATAAATTTGCGGATGGTGATGATCAAGGCTGAATATCCTAAGGTGTATCAGTACCTCCAAGAAGAAAAGCAAAAACATTTAGAGAGCCTGGCAAATGAAGGCAAGATGCTTTTTCAGCAACTCAAAAGAAGTGAAATCAGAATGGCTCAGGTGGGGAATCTCCTGAGAGGGATGTATAAGGAGCTGAAGGAAATGTGCCAAAATGCAGATGTGCACCTGCTCCAGGTAAGGACAGAGGAAGAGAGTTGGGGTGTGAACATCAGTCTGCTTGGGAATCATTTATATCTGCTGGTGTCTATATCCTCTTTGACCTACGTTATTTTTCTGGTTCCAAACACCAGATTCTGCATCTCCTGACCTTGTGGCACATTTTGTTCCTCCAATATAACTGGCAGACCCAGCCCCACTCTTTCTTGCCTTATATGGAAGGAAGAAAAACTATGTGGAAAGTTCCCTTCTGAAACTTTCTTGCTCTACCCACTGTTTCTTACCAACCACAGCAGAGCAGCTCGTGAATACATGATTCAATTTTCTATCTGGACTTGTCGAAATGTGAAAATGTAGGAGTGTTGAAATGTATTTACTCTTACAGTTTTGAAGTCCTATTTGGGACCTGCATATCCTTAGAGAATTTTGTGGAGACCTCTGTTCCTCTTGCTGTAAATTGCCATACATCAGTGTGTCTTCCCATCCCATTTGTTCAACTGAAGGACATCTTCAGATTCTACATTTATCAAGAGTGTAATTTTATCAGCTATGTGTAGATATGAGACTGCATTTCATCTTCATAAAGATGAAAAATGAAAAGTTATGGGATCCAAAAAATGAAAGTGGAGAGATTAAATTTTCCATTCTAGTTACTGCCTCAGACTAGACCCGACAGGAGAGTCATCTTGTGCTGAGAACTAAGCCTTCCTCTCTCTCTCTACAGGACTTCGGAGACATAATGAAAAGGTAAGTTTGCTCCTCTAGCCAAGTCACGCTAATTGCAACAGTTTCTGCTACAATAGACATACTTTTTTGTGAAAAGTTTCTTGCTGTCTTTATTTCTTCTATCTCTAAAAGCCATCAGTCTTTATACTGACAACCCTCAGATGAAAGTGAAGGATGACTTTTAATTGTAAGGCTTAATATAGACATCTCATTAAGAATTTTTTTCTTCTAATTTGAAAAATCCTAATTGAGAGTGATTGTAAATCTTCTGTGTGAATGGTAAATCATATGAGAGAGGCAGCAGTTGGAAGACGATGAGAAGAAAGGGAGAATGACCAAGAAGGAACATCATATAGCTGAAGCTCCGTAGTACCAGATGGCATTTAATTTAAGGAATTAAATGAGAATTACTGCATGGCTTTCCTAGGAAAGCTATGAAGTAGGGTCCGAGTGATTAAATGACAGCCCACCGACTCAAATTAACAAAGGAGAGATTTATTAGTCAAGGCTCTGCTGGCCAGCGACCACTTGCTAGACACAAGTTCCAAAGCAAGGGCCCTGTCCTGCAGCAAAGGATTGTCTTAAATAGCCCTTAACCGCATTCTGGAGGCCTGGACTACATGCATCAGGGGCTTTTCTTTGATCTAATCACAACACCCTGATGGTGCAAGCAAGCAAGCAAGTTTACGGAAGCAGATGTGGCTGGTTATGCTGGCGTAAGCAGACAAGTTCTCCTAGTTAATTACACAATGGAGAAGAAGTTTCCAGGGAGGGAGTTATGGCTGCTCTAGGGGTCAGGGACACTTCAGAAGCCCAGGAGCAGATGTTCCTGTTCCTTATTTCATTCCCCTCTCTCAGATGTTCCTGGAGTCAAATCGTTGACTCCTCGTACAAGGGGTTATAATGGACCCTGAGAACCATCATTTTGATGTGTGCGATGCTATTTTTAACATAGTTTAAAAGACTTAATGATGCAGGGTCCCACAGTGATATCTATTAGGAGTAAAAGAAGGGGGCCCACTATGGCTGAGACTAGGGTTGTGGGCCAGGGGGACCAAAAAAAGAGGAATTGGTACCAATTCCCTGAAGCCTGATGCTGCATTTCTCATTGCCTGATGTTTTCTCTAACCTGGGCAAGATTTTCCCATATTATTCCAGATTTATTAGCATAGAAACAACAGGTTTCCCTTAAGGTTAGGGTAGGATGCATGTCCCAGAGACTGGGCCTGGACCGTAGTTAGATTGAGGATTTGTATGCTTTTTTCTGTGTGCCCTATGGAGGAGGCGGCCCCAATTCCCACAAAGTACAGGGGGGAGGGGGGAGGGTCTAAGCATAGCCAGCAGTCCTTTGCCAAATTAGAGCGAGTTGCATTGGCAAGCTGGTGGATTGCTGATAGCATAGGAAAAAATTGATTGACAGGGGATGGAGTTGCCAAGGGAGTGCCCTCCACGGAGGAAGTGGTTATCACAGGGTTTGGTTTTCTTTTTACAGTGGGAGTGGGAGGTTAAGGTTCGGGTGCATGTAGAATGATGTTATGGATTGGGCCCACGGGATTGAGAGTGTGGGGGGTACGTTTTCTTTGTATGGTGAACAGCATTTTCCAGGGTCATGTCCTGAAACACACATTCTAAACCCCTATGTCCTGCCCGATTCCCATACCTTCTGAATACTAAAGGTGTCCCAGTGGGTTACAGTCAGTCTTAGTGGGTTACAAGTCTTTGACTGACTACATGGGGGTGGGGGCGACTGTCTATGGAGGTTTATGTAGGGGTTACTGTTTTTTCCAGGTAGCAATAGTTTCGCAGCCCAGCAGCGAAGTGGAATTGTTGGGGTTTGTGACAATGGTTAGGGCCGGTAGCCAGGCAGGCGTAACGCTCAACATTTGCAAGCTGCTTCTTGGATTTCAGATCCCCACAGCTGTGGGGAAGACATACATCCTCCTCCTCGGGGCCGCCATCCCTACACAATACTGCCTCACCTGTTAACAGTCTAGGCCATAGTTTACAAAGATTGAAATTAAAAACTGGCTGCCCACTTCTGTGGCAAGAGGAGACTATGGCCCCAGTAACGGTGTTTATTAAGTCCCAAGTGTAATTCCCAGGGGCATAATAGTGCCACAAATAAGGCTAATATGCATTACACCAAGGGAGACTTATGAAGATTAGAACTAGGAAGCCGGGGTTCCCAAGAATCTTATCTTTAAGGGGTCCTCCCCGGCAGCTGGCTTGGCAACCTTCCATGCTTCTGGGTGTGAGGCGGTGACAGTTTTTACTTGTGAGTGGTGAATCCAGGGACAGATGCCACTAACCTTGACAGCAGTGGGGGTTGTTAGGATCACCACGTGGGGGCCCTTTCACCTGGGGGCAAGAGCCTCGGTTTTGTGCCACTTTATTCAGACCTGGTCACCGGGCTGGAACGGGTGCGGGATTTCCAGAGCCAGATTTTGGAGGGCTGCTTACATGGTTTTAGCCACAGCCCGCTGAACTTTTTGGAATGCCTGCAGTGACTGAAGAAAATTATGATTAGAAAGTTCTGACATATTTTCTAATCCTACTTTTGGAAGCACGGGCAGAGGCTGTCCGAAGAAGATTTTAAAGGGGGTTAGGCCTTAATATAGGGGGTACCCCTAGCCCTTAGGAGGGCATAGGGAAGGAGCGTTACCCAACCCTCACCAGTCTCCAGGGTTAATTAGGTTAAGGTCTCCTTGAGTGTCCGATTCATTTTTTTTACCTGACCTGAGCTTTGGGGATGATAAGCACAGTGTAAATTCCAGTTTATCCCCAAGGTTTTTGCAATACTTTTAGTGAGTTTTGAGACAAATGCTAGGCTATTGTTTGAGATAGATAGACCATATCTCGGGATAATGTTATTTAAAAGCTTTTTAAGTGACTGAGCCAATTTCAGTTTTTGTGGGAAACACCTCCACCCAACCCGAGAAAGTGTCCACCAACACCAATAGGTATTTTTATATCCATACTTCCCAGGTTTTATCTCCATAAAATCTATTTCCCAATGTCTCCCAGGGGTTAATCCCCTGTCTCGGACCCCGTGGGTAGATACACTGACCTTAGCACAGTTGGTTTGCTGACAGGGCACACAGCTCTGAACGAGTTCTTGCACCAACTGGTTTAGATGGGGGAGGAAAAACTCCTTCTGTATGAGTTCAGTTAGTTTTGTTTTCCCTAAGTGGGTTTCTTCGTGGAGCTGGTGCAAAGTTGCCGTCCTAAGACTTGTGGGAGGAAGATTCTGCCATCCTGAAGAAGCAGTCACCCAATGGGGTTTTTTTGTTGTTTCACCTAGTTTTCACACAGCAAGGAGGTCTTCTTCTGTGTATTCTGGCGACTTGCTTAGCACCGGAGAAGGCAATGTTAGCAAGCAAGTGGTTCTGCGGTAAGCAGCGTCTCTGGCCGCTTGGTTTGCCTTTCAGTTTTCTATTGCTTCCTTTGAGTTCCCTTTTTGGTGACCAGGGCAGTGAATAATGGCCACCCTTTTAGGGGCCCAGATTGCCACCAGTAAATCTAGGATTTCTGCCTTGTTTTTAATGGTTTTTCCCTCCTCAGTGAGCAACCCCCTATCTGTAAATTGCCCTGTGCACATGTGCAGTAGCAAAGGCACATTTGCTGTCAGTGTAAATGTTTACAGTTTTCCCCATGCCGGCTTTTAGGGCCTCAGTCAGCATGATTAGTTCCACTTTCTGGGCCGATGTTCCCTGGGGGAGAGGCTCAGCCTTGATAATCCCTTGCACAGTGACCACTGCTGCCCCCACATACCTAACCCCATTCTGCACAAAACTGCTGCCATCTGAGAAGACAGTTAGGTCAGGGTTTGTTCTTGGAACGTCTGTTAGGTTCCATTGCAACTTCTGGAGAGATTCAGTGACCTCAAAACAACAGTGGGCTGGTCCCGCAGGGCTTTATTCTGGCTGCAGGGTTGCTGGGTTCAAGCCATGGTGTGCTGAAACTTGATGCGCGGCTGATTTAGAAGCAACACTTGGTAATGGGTTATTTGGGCGTTTGACATTCATTTATTAGGGGCCCCTCGAAGCAAGGACCTCACCTCGTGAGTTGCTGTGTTAGTTAAATTCTGTCCCAGCATTAGCTTGTTTGAGTCCTTTACTAACATAGCGATAGCTGCAATGACTTGTAGGCAAGGCAGCCACCCTGAAGCTACTGGGTCTAGCTTCTGATAAATAAGCCATTGGCCTGTTTTATGGGCCGAGTTTCTGGGTTAGGACCCCTCGAGCAACACCACGCCTCTCATCCAGAAAGAGGTGGAAAGGTTTTTTAATGTCCAGCAAGGCCAGAGCTGGGGCTGAGACTAAGGCAGTTTTAAGGGCCTGGAACTTTTTTCTTCTTCCAGGATTCATTGGAAGCTAGCTTCTGGTCCCTTTGTGATTTTATATAGGGGTGTCGCAAGCTCAGCAAACTTGGGGATCCACAGTCGGTAGTACCCCACAGCCCCTAGGAACTCCTGAACCTGCCTTTTGTTCCCTGGGATGGGGATGCCTTCCATGGCTTGAATGCACTGGGTAGTTAGAGACCTTTTACCTCCTTGGAGATTGTACCTGAGGTAGGCAGCTATTGATACACAAAGCTGAGACTTCTTTGCTGACACGTGATACCCTAGGGCTTGAAGTTCCTTAAGCAGGTGCCAGGTGGCACACAGGCACTCAGTTTCCGATGTAGCTGTGATTAGCAGGTCATCTACATATTGTATCAGAGTCACTTCAGGGTGCTGCTGTCGGAAAGCTTGGAGGTTTTGGTGAAGGGCTTCATCGAACAGTGTAGGGGAGTTTTTAAACCCTTGTGGGAGTCGTGTCCAGGTTAACTGGCCACTTTCCCCTTTATCAGGATCTGTCCATTCAAAGGCAAACATAGGTTGGTTCTGCCTGGCCAGTGGGATGCTGAAGAAGGTATCCTTGAGGTCCAGGACAGTATACACTTTTCTTTCGAGGGAGAGCCCACCTAAGAGGGTATACAGGTTAGGGACTGTGGGGTGAATGTGCTCTACTCGCTTGTTAATTTTCCTTAGGGTCCTGCACTGGTTGGTAATCCCCTGTGCCTGCCTTCTGGACTGGGAGCAGCGGAGTGTTCCAGGGTGAGTGGCGTGGTACTAAGATCCCAGCCTGCTGGAGGCACTGGATGTGGGCTGCAATGCCCCTCCGGGCCTCCTGGGGTATAGGGTACTGTTAGAGCCCCGGCCCCATCAGTCTGTTTGCAGCTGAAGTACCGGAGTGGGCAGTGGTGGATATTCTCTTGAACGTGGAGAGAGAGCCTGTGGTCAGGGTGGCTTGTTTGGGCAATCTTTTACATAGTGTTCAAACTTTTTGAAGTAGGCACACTGGTCCTTTGCCAGTGGCTTTCTTTTGCATCCCTGTTGTTCCCTCTCTCAGTTGGCTGTCTCGGTCTGGCTTCTTTCAGGGCTGCCACAATCACTTTAGCCATTTATTTTTTTAGCCTGCCTATTCTCCTGGGAGTCTCTGTTGTTATAAACCTTTTGGGCTACCTCTGTTAATTCTGACAAGTTTTTGCCTTCGAATCACTCAATCTACTGCAGTTTTGTTTTTTTTTTTCCATCTGGGGCTGATTGGGAGACAAATGCTATGACCAGTGCCCTCTGGTTTTCTGGGGCTTCTGGGTCTATCAGAGTGTACATCCGATAGACCTCCATGAGCCATTCCAAAAAAGCGGTAGGGGATTCCTGCTGGCCCTGTGTAACCTCACTTATCTTAGACAAATTTGTAGGGCACCTTGCAGCAGCCGGAGACACCCCATTAGAGTCTGGCGATAGGTGGTGAGACACTACCTACTGTGATTGGTGTTGGGGTTCCAGTTGGGTCTTTCAGTAGAGAAGACATGCTCTACACAGGACTGCTCCGCAGGTCTGCCATCTGGTCCCAGGACTAATTTTCTTGCTTCCTGGTGGATTTTTTTCCCCTCTCATCTGTGGTGAAGAGAGCTTGGAGAAGCTGTTGGCAATCATCCCATGTGGGCTGATGGGTGAAGAAGATAGTTTCTAAGAGAGAAATGAGACCCTGGAGTCTCTCAGAGAATGGCGGGTTCTGATTCTTTCAGTTATAGAGGTCACTAGTGGAGAAAGGGACATAGACCATGAAGGGTTGAACTCCCATCCCTCCCACATCGAGCCCTGGCATCTGTCTCAGGGGGAGGATTGCCGGCATTTCTATCTCCGACTTCTCCAGAGATGAATCTGGGCTTGTCGGCTGGCTGGGGGCTGTCAGCCCTTTTGAGGACAAATGGGGAAGAGTGGGGTAAAGGGGCTGGTAAGAGGACCCACTCCTTGTATGTGGCAGACTGAGAACCTCTTGGGTCCCTTTTTCCTGCCCGGGCACAGGGTACGATGGGGAAATGTTGTCGTCCTCCGGTGGCTTCTGGAGGACCGGGGTTTTGGCCTTAGGAGTTTCCTGCAGAGTTAAAACATGAGAAGTATTATTATTCTTTTTAGACTTTTTCATCCATGGTGGCTGTTGCATTACGAGAAGGTACCAGGCAGTGATGTATGGGACCTGGTCCAGGTGACGGCGATAGACGAACTGACGGACCTTTCCTACTATGGTGGGGTCACAAGTTTCCTCCAATGGCCAGTTGCAGTTGGGAAACATGGGCCATTCGAGGGAACAAAAGGTGGTTAGTTTATCTTTATTCATCTGGACACCTGAGTCCTGTGCCACTTTCTCAAAGTTCTTGAAATGGCACAGGACTAGTTGCAAAGGGTTGCCAGACTGAGAACATGTAATTGACCCATGATATCAATTACAATAGCATACATGACAGTAACAAACACTGAACACACAGACAAGACAACAAAGACTGAACAGAGAGACCTGACTGCCCGAGGGCAAAACAGGAGGTCCCAGTGACGTCTCACTGGGATCTCGGATCCTGGAATTAGCGCTGTGTCCAGCTTTCCTGAAGGTCTCTACAGGAGTGTACTCAAAACAGAAATCAGGAACCTGACTTACCTCTCTGAGGGCTTCCAGGGGCGTTGTGAATCTGCCAAAGGTACAGGCCCAGTCGAACCCAGAGAGTTTGCTGGGACGCAGTCCTACAAGGCCTGAGAGTTGAAATGGGTACAATTGAAGCACTCAGTTCTCCTGGATGAGCCCCCAAATGAAGTAGAGTCTGAGTAATTAAATGACAGTCCACCGACTCAAATTAACAAAGGAGAGGATTATTAGTCAAGGCTCTGCTGGCCAGCAACCACTTGCTGGACATGAGTTCCAAAGCAAGGGCCCCGTACTGCAGCAAAGGATTGTCTTAAATAGCCCCTAACCACATTCTGGAGGCCTGGGCTATGTGCATCAGGGGCTTTTCTTTGATCTAACCACAACACCCTGCTGGCACAAGCAAGCAAGCAAGTTTACAGAAGCAGATGTGGCCAGGTTATGCTGGCGTAAGCAGATAAGTTCTCCTAGTTAATTACACAATGGAGGAGAAGTTTCCCAGGAGGGAGTTATGGCTGCCCTAGGGGTCAGGACACTTCAAAAGCCCAGGAGCAGATGTTCCTGTTCCTTTTTTCAGTGAGAAGAGTGGAAACTGATGCAGTTATGATGGAGATGATATGTTCTGCCTGGTTTGAGATATGAAGTGCAGGGAAGCAGATTATAAGACACAGTGACAATTGCAGTATTTCTCAGTTCTTAAGTCCAGATCATACTCTTTAAACGTCATTGAGAGGAATCTGGTGAAGTATTGTCTGTGGATGGCTAGGGATACCCTTGGGCTTGGTGGTAAGTGGGTCTTTTTCTTTGCAGGAGTGAATTGGTACAGCTATACCTGCCTCAGCCTGTGAACCCACAGCTCAGTGCCTGGGCCATCACTGGGCTGTCAGAAAGGCTCAGCTTCTTCAGAGGTAAGAGGCAGTGCTCTGGTGTGATAGCGCTAATATTTCCAACATGAGTAGAAACCCATGGGTGACCATCTTCATTTCTCTATTATTATTTTCAGTGAATGGGTAGCAGGAAAATCTGCAAACTTTATAATTAACATTGAAACTGAATTAACAGAAGGCTGGCAAAAACAAACACAAAAGACAGTTTGTTATATGATTATTTACACTGAGTAAAGAAAGAACAAACACTCAGGAAAGACGTGGAGGATGTCATGAGTGCTTTACTAATATTCCAATGCAGCATGTAAAACCGCATATTCATTCAGTGTGTTTCAATTTTGGTTATATTTAAGTGCCCAGATTCCAAGAAACATCTTAATGTTATTTTATTTATTTAGTTTTTGAGTTGGAGTCTCACTCTGTCATCCAGACTGGAGTGCAGTGGCCACTCCCAGCCACCACAGCCTCGACCTGGTGGGCTCCAGCGATCCTTCCGCCTCAGCCTTCCAGTAGCTGGAACTACAGGCGTGCACTACCACGCCTGGCTAATTTTTGTTTTGATTTATTGTAGAGATGAGGTTTTGCCAAGTTGCCCAGGAGGGTCTCGAACCTGCAGACTCAGGCAAATCTTAATGTTATTTAAATGTTTATCTAAAGATTGAATTTTCAAGGAATGCATTTGAAAAACCATAGAATTCTCAAAAGCATAAAGATATGTTTGTAAACAGCAGGCACAGCCACAAAGTAGATTGAGTATACGATTTACTCACTGTGTAGAGGGTGACATGAGACTGGTGGAACTGGTATAAGTCTGGCAGGGAGAAGAGAAGTTGTGGGATGGGAGGAAGGAAATTATGGCGTAATGGTGTCAAAGTTGGAAATTCTGGTAGAGAAGCTACTTTTCTCAATGGACACAGGTTCTTTCTTATTTATTTGCTTAAGTTGTGAAGCCCTCATCCCGTCTCAGTCTTTTGGCTGAGATCAAGGGTGAAGCCTCACATCCTAAGCAAAGTGGTCACTGCTTAGGGATCATGATAACAACAATATCAAAGCTTAAGTATAATTAATGATAGCTTGTTTATTATTTTATATTTATTTTACTTTCTGACAGTTGATTAATAAGAAGGCTTAGATGAGAGACTGCCAGGGGAGGGGAGCACACATCATCAACAAAAAGAAAAAAAAAGGCTTAGAAGAATTAAGGGCCATTTTGCTGTTATCCTTGTATCTTATAAATGGGCTTCCAAATTTTCAGTGGGCTAGTGAAAGATCAGTTTTTAACATCCTACTTCTTTATATATGCTTTAAACTATCCTTCATCTACTGGTGTGAGTAGAGATTTGCTTGCTGTGCAGTAGACAAGAAGCTCTTGCTAATCTGGTCCCATATTTCCAGCGATATACTCTGTATGCCACTTGGGATAAAGTAGTGTGCCAGGGCCAGCTAGGTCTGACCCATGAAAGCTCAATGGTAAATATCTTGGAATTTTGTGAACAATTACTAAATGGTTAGTAGCTTGAAACTGCTTATAGTGAGGTGAAAATATCCCCAAAAAGCAAAGTGAACCAGTTGTTTTTGTTTTCAAAACTGCGATTGTTAAGCATTTGCCACACTGAACCTGTGCCAGCACCTATGAGCTTTTAAATGCTGTACTTAACTCTGTATTCACTGTTTTCTTTCTACTGCAGTGTATATTACCTTGGATGGCAAGATACGTAGTCATCACAAGCTTTTGTTTGAAGACCTGAGGCATTTGCAATGTAGCCCTGGCTATCCAGACATGCCCTATAGTCAAGCAAGTGCAGAATATGTTCCTTCATGGGGAGCTCAGACCTTCACCATGGGCAAACATTACTGGGAAGTGGATGTGGGAAACTCTTTTAATTGGGTTATAGGACTTTGCAAAGAATCCTGGACAAACAGGAACGACATGCGACTTGGCTCAGAGGGCATCTTTCTTCTCCTGTGTGTCAGAGTAGATGACCATTTCAGTCTCTTCTCTACTTCTCCACTCTTACCTCATTATATTCCCAGACCCCAGGGCTGGATAGGTGTGTTCCTGGATTACGAATGTGGTCTAGTGAGCTTTGTTGATGTTGCCAGAAGTTCCCTCATTTGTAGTTTCCTTTCATGCCTCTTCAATGTCCCACTCAGACCTTTCATTTGCTATGGATCTAAAGGGTCAGAGACAGGCCAGAAGCCTGACCAGGGCCTTGGAAATACTAATAACTGAGGAGGCTTCTGTTCTGGTTTTTATTCTCTGTTCCTCACCAATTGCCACTGGTTTAATTGTTACTGCATCTTGAGACTACACTGTCTGCTACTGATGTCTCAGAATATGTATTTGATATTTTAAATGATAGAAGACCACTGCTCTAACACTGATGACATCAGTATCAAGTAGAAAATTTATATGTATAAAGCAAGTCCTTGAAATCTCATCATGCAATAGTATTTCCAGAGATTTAAAAAATAATAATAGAACTGAATTTAATTGCAGTTTCTTTTCTGACTAATAAACTTATTAATTATTTGACCTAATTACATCTAGATTGTTTTTTAATTACTGTTTATTTCCTGTGTTTTCTAAACTGAAAGGAAATATTTCCTCTATTGTAGTGTGAATGATTCAAAATATAAAATTGTGTCTATTCCATGAAAATGTTATCCATGATAATTGACTTATTTTCTGAATCCCCAACATTTTGTGTGAAATTTTGATCTCTCCTATTATACTTTTTTAAATCATTGAAACATACATAATAAACTCTATTGAATCACATCAAGTCTAATGATCCTTTTGTTCTCAGGTATAAAAAATATATTAAAACTCTGCATCTGTAAATCAGCTTAAATCAGTGTTTCTCAAATATTAGCATTCATTAGAATTACCTGAAAGATTTGTTAAACCACAGATTTCAGGCCCCACCCAGATCTTGGGTGTGACCAAAAATTTTGCATTTCTAACCAGTGCTCAGTGATACTGATGTCACTGAAACTGGACCCATACTTTGAGAATCACCAGCCTCAGTTAATTATAACTTCCTTTCAGAAATGTAATTCAGTGAAGATACTGTTTGTTAAAACAAGATTAAGGAGTAACACACTGTAAATTAACATTATTGAATAAAAGATAATTGTGGCACTCGTCTATTAATGTATCCATCAAACATTTAAGTGCCCGTTATTTTCTAGACATTGTTACATGCTAAGACTACTGGAGTCCAGCTCCAGGAGAGAGTAAGGGCCTGAATGGGGAGAATCAGGAATGGCGAAGGAGAACAACAGCAGTCAACTTCTTGGGTAGAGTTCAGGACTCTGCCAATTTTTATTCAATTCTTACATGCTTATATAGTTTTTTTACTGGCCCCTGTACCCACAAAAATGCAACACACATTACACATTAAATGCTTACATCATGTTTTTTCCTTTTGTTTATGGGGAAGTTGACCTTTACAACTTTCATTTTGTTCCTTCCTGCAACCAGTGGTGTTATTTATGTCTGAATCAACAGATAGGAACAAAATACCAGCTGCCAAGAGTTTATCAGCTACAACCTGTGACCTCTAGGCCAACAGAATCTCTTTCCTTTGCTATTCTATTTCTTTTCCTTTACTAATCTATTTTCTTAATTCTACACTTATATACACTTTTAGCAGCAATATATTGTCTTGTTTTTTTCTTTTATATAGCCACCCTTATCTTACCCACTACGAATTCTTAATACTCTATATTAATTAATTTTACTATTAATTTAAAAATATAACTTTCTTAATTCTAATTACCTTATCTATATTACTTGCTATTTTCTTATCACCTATTTTACATTTTATATTTCTAAACAAAACATGTCTAAATCTACACTTATATATGAAATTAATCTTACTTCTAATCCTAAATGTATTTAATTTTAAACCTGCATTAAGTGTGTATAATTTTAAGTTTACCTTAAAACTTAATTATTTCCTATTCCTTCTATTACTTATATTTAATTAATACCTACATCTATAATAAACATTTATCTTTTAATTATAACTGTTATTTATTTAATTCTAATCGTTACTTTAATTTTAACCCTTTTTCTTTTTTTCTTTTTCTTTTTTTGTTTGTTTTTTGTTTGTTGTTGTTGTTGTTGTTGAGTTGGAGTCTCACTCGGTCACCCAGACTGGAGTGCAGTGGCCGCTCCTGGCCACCACAGCCTCGCCTGCTGGGCTCCGGTGATCCTTCCACCTCAGCCTTCTGAGTAGCCGGAATTACAGGCCTGCACTACCACGTCCGCCTGATTTTTTGAGTTATTGTAGAGATGAGGTCTTGCTGCCCAGGTGGGTCTCGAACCCGCGGGCTCAGGCAATCCACTCACCTAAGCCTCCCAAAGGCGTGGGATTACAGGCTGAGTCACCAAGCCCGGCTAAACCCTCTTTCTAATTAAACTATAATGTTTCTTAAATCAAAAGGAATGTCTGTGACTTGTTTTTCCCAAAAACACCTGTTTTTGGAGACACTCTGTCTCAGTTTCTCACTTCCTCATCAATCACAACTGTCAATGTTGTTACTTATAAAGGGTATGAGGAAGTACTTGTTTTTCCTTTTTAGCTAAAGGTTGCAAAATTTCATGGGAAAGGGAGTAGTAAAACATTCCCTTGTCCTTTCAGGGGGAAATTTTTGCTGTTGAGCCCTTTTTACGTTTCTATACATAGGTTTACTGCTAATTCCACATCCTTGCACATTCTAGCTAATTGTTTTGTTTATCAAGGGAAGTGTTTTTCAAGCCTAAGCACGCATTCCTTTAAGACCAAAAGGAGTCCTTCAATAGGATCCATGGGGCTCTGCTTCCATCATGGCCACTTCCCACTGGGGCTCTGCTCCCAGTCAGCATTTTGCCCATTTTCGGGTAACCTTCATTTTGCCTCTTTAGGGGTTGCGGCTTCCAGTATAAGACTATAGCCTGAATATAAGAGACATCTTCTATATCTTTGTAATTTATATTAGAAAATAACTAGCTATTATGAGTCTATCTGCAGAAAGGGCAATCCACATCCTGATGGTCCAGTGGAAATTTCACTATCAAATAGGCTTTTTTCCCCCAAGGGGTGAATTGGTATGTAGAAATTACCAGAAAATGGGAGGGAGAAGATCTTAGACTGACATGTGCAGTGTGGCTAACAGGTCTGTGCATGATATGCAAACTTGTTCATACATTAGACCATTTAATGGGAATCACACACCCATAGATACTTAGAACACTAGTAAGCTCACAAAGCAGGTGACCAAGCACAGTATATATTTAGGTAATGGACCACAAGAGATGATTTTAATTTAAATAAACAGACTAAAAAAATTTATATTTTATTTGTTTTGTGTATTTCATAAATATAAAAAATTAGGTTATATTAAAGTAGAAAAACTTAAGACAGGAAAAGATTATTGCTTTGCTTTAACTGAGAAGGGCTCCCTTGTAAGTGGAGTCCCTGAACACACCGGTTCCAGGCTTATCCCTGATCATCTGTGTCTAGTGTAAAAGAATGGCCTGACCGGGGAATTGAAGGAGTCAGCAGGGTAACTCCATATGAGAGAATTCTTGGCAACATTCAAAAAACTCACACTTCTACTCTCAAAATCAAGAAACACACCAACCCGGCCCAGAGGTTTCTCTCTGTAGTGGGTAATCAGTGGAGAGGTGGTCAAGAGACTGTAATGCTTACGCTCCCTCAGACTTAAAAGGAGAAATACGCCCTCAGATTCAAGCATTGTGCCAGGATTGCTTATCCCGGAATCCTTACAGACACCTAGAGCCCAGTCCCAAGAGTCATCCACATCCAGCTCCCAGTAGTGTTTTCCAGAGGTGAAGTCCTGGTCTACCCATGCAGTAGAATAGTTAGATCTGTCAGCATTTGGAGATCCATCTTCGTGGTCAGGTCTAAACAAGAAGTTCCTCACATCATCAAAAAGCCTGATATTGTCATTGGATATTGTCTTATGGAAGGAAATCTCCACTGTGGAAAGAGGAGAATATTCAGTCAAAATCTGCTTTAAAAATAAAATTATCTATGGGATAAGAAAATCTAGATTGTCACTGGAAGAAACAGGCCAGACCACAAAGGCAGTTCAGGCTAGAAAACTATCAGCTTCAGGTGCTACCCATAAATCTGGAGCAGAAAGAAGCACCTACCTAATCCAAAGAACTTCAAATTTAGAGATTATACAGAAGGACACCCTGCCTACTTCTCTTGGGTCACTTTTTATGGCATATGGGGACCTGTACATTGTAATTACACAGCAGTCAAAGGACCCTCACCTCCCCTTCTGAGGATGGGAAGAGGAGACCACACATAAGTGACAATCCATTTACTAGTGTTATTACATGCTAGTTAATTTATACTTAAAATCAATGTATGCCTTTTTAAAAGTGATTTCCTACCAGAACTTTTCTGCCTTTTCTTCCTGGTTCCCTCTAACGCCTAGTGTTCCTCTGCCTGCCAGGCTACCTGAGACTTAGATGTACAATGCAGCTCTATATCCTGACCCATCTCCACCAACTAGATTTATTTTTGTTGTTCATAAAATCACTTTGTGCATTTAATTATGTATTTTTCTATGTTTATTCATATTTTTAATTTATATCAGTTACATTGCATGTTAAAATTCAATTAATTATTCAACAAATCATTATAAATTCAATTAATAAGAAATTGTAAGGGAAATGTTTAACTATAAAACACTATCACCACCACTAATTTCACTTAATTTGAAACTAGAAGGTACTTAATGAATTTGCAATTCTGAGCAACTCATTAAACTGACTTGCTGTCTGAGAATGATTCTAGGCTCCAAGTCCTTTTCTAAGTGTTTGTTTCTTCTCATTCTTTTATTTCATCAGCTTTCTTTTAGTTTTTTTCCACATTGTTATAGTATAGGACTATACAAATCTATCCTATTCACAGGATTACTTTATCTCCTAGATGAAGATTGGAGAAAGACCCACTGGACTTTATGCATTTTCAGTCCCAACAAGAGGCTGACACTCACCTTGAAAGCGGTTGTGCCTGTTTATCAGTCCAGTGATGGGTGTGATGGTGAGCATTGGATTCACAGGCTGGGGCATGTGCAGCTGCATGGACTTGCTCCTGGAAGAATAAATCTTCAGTTAATCGTTTGGGTGCCAAAGATTTCTTATAGTGCTTAATAAAGGACAAAAGTGTGCAACTGAAAATGCTTCATCAAAACTTTTTCAAATACTATGGTTTCCTCCATAAACATCTTATTGGATTTCAACATTCTTTTCTAGTTCATGCACCTCAAGATGCTTATGAGTTAAATCCTAAAAACACAGGTAGCTGTCTTCTAGCAACACCTGCATTGAGTCCTTCAACACATACCTCTGAACCACAAGGCAGGGAGTCAAGAAAAACTTCTGATAAAGAGGTATAAGAAATCATGTTCAGTAAAACTCACAAATACTTGGACATATAAACCAACAGTTTAACACTATAATCTAATCCCTAATGGCTCTACTTATTAGAAACAGCTTAATCTCATTCACAAGCCTCATGGGTGCCCCAGTTTGCATTGAAGGCCAAACTTACTTTGTCAGTAGGTCTTCCAAAGACTCCTGCAAAGAGAAAAAGAAAACTTAGACTTCTTTAGAAATTGGATATTCTACCTACCTAGTCTTTGGATATGGGAAAATTTAAAAAAAAAAAAAAACCAATCACAAGCACCACAAAACCTTGTTGTAGATTGGTTTTCCTTTTGCTCTCTTAAAGGATAAACTAGTACAAGTCATTGACAGAATCTAAATTCTTAGTGAATTAGATCTGTGAAATAAATAAAAGGAAGAACATGGTTAGGAACCATAGTAACCTAGTAACCATGCATTGCTGTAACTACCAACTGTCTTCCAAGTATTCTTCCTAGAGCTGATTCCTAAAGGCTAGTGTATTTGAAGTGCCCAAATAAGGGCACTTCAAATGGAGGTTATTCAAAGACCAATAAGGAAGGAAAGTGTCCTTTTCCCAAACATTTTCATATTGTCCATGGGAGACAAAAATGAACTGCCCATAATAAGTTATTTCTCCCCAGTTATGAGAAACACGGTAAATAAGAATTTTAGAAGATAATCTCTGGTCAAACTACTCTCACAATTTCATGCAGTTACATACAACTTCATGGTTAGTTGTCTCAATCATGTTCGGTTGGGAAATGACCTCACCAGAGATGCAGGATATATGTTCAGTAACAAATATAATTTTGGTACCAACTGACTATTGGATGATGGAACCAGATAACAGAAAGTTCTCACCTGGAGCAGCTCCTGGTCTGGCTTTTGGCACATTTCCATTAGTTCCTTAAACAATTCTTTTCGTTGTTTCCTCGTTTGCTCCATTTCAGTCTCACTTCTCCTAAGTTGCTGTAAAATGTTTTGGCCTTCCGTTTTCAATTTCTTTAAATGTTGTTGTTCTTCCTTATGGAGAACTGGATGAAACTTTCTATATTCAGCCCTGATCATCTTTCTTTGTAGAAGCACATAATCCTGGAAAGAGATGAATTCCCCAGATCACATTTCCAGGTCTGCTTGATCCTCCTTCACTTATACCTCATCTGCTTCTCTTTGGTTCATGTCCCCTCTTAATCAGCTTACATGCACCCTATATCCATGTACTCCCACTTCTGAGAATCCAATTCATCTGTTTTTTTCCTTATTTTCCTCTTTATTAACACAGAGTATCCCATTCTTCCCTCAGAGTATTTTCATCCACTTCATTAGTTTCTGAGACAACTGGAGAATGGCCCCCTAGAGCTAATTTCTATAAACACACCCTATCAAATCTGAAAGACTACACTCAAAGAATTGAAATTTACTATTTATGTTTAAGTCATTACTTGTAGTGTTTTCATCTGTGCAGCATCTTAGTCTCTAGTCTCTAATCTCCCCACTCCACCACCTTACCACTTACAATGAACAGAAACTCTGCATATTACATCTAGGATTAAAAATAGTTAGATAAGATCTACATATCTATAGCATCTAACCTAAGCCCTCAGAAGGAATTACATTTTTCTAATTTCTTCCTTCCTTATACCTAAGGCCACAGCCCTCACATTGCCCTGCTATTTAAGAGCATGGATTCTCCTTTCATTGCATATCCTTCTATATTCATGTATCCATTTTCTCACTCCACTCAGTCTTTTTGGTTTTGTTTTGTAGTTTTTCCAGCTTTTGACCTGTTCTCCTCTTTGGACCAGTATTACTGTCTCACTCCTGTGCTGTCAGTTTTCACCATCACATGTCTGAGATTGCTATTCACACCTTTTCTCCATCCCCAGGGGCTCATTGGACAGTTGAATATGAGATCCATGCAATCCACAAATACATGTCCTTTAATTTCTATAATTCATCTTGTACATAAACCTTTGCCCTTTAATACCTATTTGTCAATCAGATTGATTTTAAATCTGAAAAACTTTCCCTGAACTCCTTAATGGTTGCTGAATTTCTCCAAACCTCTGTGCTGTCACCTTACCACTTGTTAAACTTTTCTTGATGGAATTTTTGGTACATGAATTGGATTCTAGACTCTCTGATACATGAGTCTAGAAATACGAAGATAAATAAAACTTTATGATAAAAAGTTTAATTAGTTTTAAATTTTTCCCATTGTATTCAATCATAGAATGTCAATACATGATAATTTCAGCTTGCATTCTTCATGGGCAAGTTTCCAACATGTCTGTCTCAAGCTGGTCCTGACAGAAATAGCTGTCTCAACTTACCATCCACTTATTGCTTATTCTGTGCTCCTTATTTAGATTTATCTTATTTTCTTGAATGTTTTCCCATAAAGATCTCATTTGCTTTACTAGCTTCTCCTGTTTAAAAATAAAAATAAAAATGAAACTCTGAATGTGAGCACCAGAACAGCAAATAGTATCAATTTCAGAGCATAACTGACAAAGACAAGGAATATTTAGTATAAATAGTTTAGGGAGAGTAGAAGAATCATGTTTGCCTGTTTACCCTCTATATCATTCATTTTTGGAAGATTTCAGGCTATAGATCGCATGTAATTCTTAGCAGAGAAAAGCAGACTAGGCAAGCACTTTGTATAGTTTGCTAACTTTCAGATAAGAATTCTGCCTCATAATTTGCATCTACTAATGCTTCTCTTCTGCTAATTCTGTGGTACTTTCTCCTTCTTGTTGAGTGTTACTGTATATTTCCAATATAAAAGCTTCTTTGTCTTTATGGTGTTTGTAGCCACAGGCTCTCTGAAAATGAGGGCTATGCTTTGATGTCAGCACAATTTTATGTAACTAAAACAATAGTCAATTGATTTTGTCACCCTCCCATTGGAATGCAAACCTCATAAAGGCAGGTAGATCTATGTATCTTATTCACAGCTTTACTTTCTATGCCTGGACTGGTGCTTCGTACAATTAGAAACTCAGTAAAGAATAAGCATCATCATGATCCTCATCTTCCTCCTAATCTCTTTAACTCTACTATCCTCCAGTTTTCAATCTGCTCTAAGAGCCATCACTTACACGCTGTTCCTCAGCTGCCCCTTCAATGGGACAGTGTCTGTGAGCCCTGTGCTCTTGAGACTTAGAGCAGAGCAAACAGAGCAGGCTCTTGTCAACTTCACAGAACATATTCTTGGTCTCCTTGTGGGTCCCACACATGTATTTCTCAGAGCTCAGGAATTGCCAGAGGCTGGCTTTTCTGATGATGGACACCAAATCCTTGAGAAGAATGTTGGTTTTGAAGTCCTTCTGCTGTGATGGTTCCCTGCAGGCAGGACAGTGGGCAGAAGTTTGGGCTTCTTCCCAGGAAAGGCAGAGGCAGGGTCTACAGAAGCTATGCCCACAGCCTAAGCTGACAGGGTCTACAAGGTAGTTCAGGCAGATGAGGCAGGTGAGTTCTTTCTGGAAGGATTGTAGGATGTCTGAGTCCATTTTTCTAAGGAAACAAAACCAGGATAATTATTCTTCTGACCTGGAGACAAAAGTCTAGCAAAAAATGTTAGTCAAGGCCGTGTTTAGTAGCTCAGCCTATAATCCCAGCACTTTTAGGGGCCAAGGCGAGTGGATTGCCCGAGCCCACAGGTTTGCAACCAGCCCAGGCAACTTGGTGAGATCTTGTCTCTACAATAAATCAAAAATTAGCTGGGCGTGGTAGTGCACGCCTGTAGTTCCAGCTATTTGGAAGGCTAAGGTGAAAGGATCGCTGGAACCCAGCAGGTCGACGCTGGTGCAGCTATGGGCATGTGTGCCACTGACTCCAACTCAAAAAAGAAAAAATTTTTTTTTAGTCAAGTTGTGAGTACATAAACTTCTGTTTAGAGCAGGCTCGGCTTTACTTTACATATGACACAAATGGAAAAAACAACTAAGGCTCAAAGACATTTCTTCAGTTTTGTAGAATATTCTGCATACCTAACCAACATACATCTTCATTACCAACCCTTTTCTCCTCTTTAAGTGTGCCAGTTTTGTTGAAGTGTTAATTTCTTCCAAATTGCTTAAGCTGCAGGAGATTGATCCAATCTGCAGCTCCAGGAGAGAGGTCCAGATTGATTAGAAAATAAATCATAATGCTCATTTCCAGGCATTGCACTAGAAAAAGAATTGTGACTGAGATTTAATCTCATTATTTCAACCAGCTGTCATAACCCTCCTCTCTTGATTTTTCCAACATCACTCTACCAGTGTTGCAGCTCTTGATCAAAATTAAAATGAGCTAACCAACCATTCTAAGCAAACTACAGTAATTTAATCAACAATAATTTTCTGCTATATTTACTGTTCTAGAAATTCTCTAACAAGGTGAGAATATGATGTGGGGTTTTTTGTTTGTTTTTGAGTTGGGGTTTCACTCTGTAGCCCAGGCTGGAGTGCAGTGGCACAATTGGGGCTCACTGCAGCCTCAACCTCCTGGGCTCAGGTGATTCCTCCACCTTGATCTCCCAAGTAGCTGGGATTACATGTTTGCCACCATGCCTGGCTAATTTTTCTTTTTCTTTTTTTTGTAGAGACAAGTTCTCACTATGTTGTCCAGGCTTGACTCAAACTCCTGAGAGTTTGAGAAAATCCCCACCCAAATAAGTTTCTGAATGTATACAAATAATAAGGATTAAACTAAAATTTAAAATGTAAAATTGGATCATATTTCAACCAGTCTCCGTCAATAAATATACTAAGTTGTTGAATCTGTCCTGTCTTGATTATCTACATCCTGCATTCAAACAGACCAATTATTTAAGAATTGAAAATAGCTATATATTTCAAGTCCTTTATAACTATTGGGTACCTTATTCTATTGTGAAAAAAATGTAATGATCATCTAACAAAATTTTATTTTGACTGGATGTAGTGGCTCACACCTGGAATCCCAGCTCTTTGGGAGGCCAAGGCAGGAGTATCACTTGAGCCCATGAGTTCAAGACAAACCTGGGCAACATAGCAAGACTTCATCTCTACAGAAAATCAGAAAATTAGCTGGACTGGGTGATGTGCACCTGAACTCCTAGCTACTCAGGAGGCTGAGGTGGGAGGATCACTTGAGCCCAAGAGGTAGAAGTTGCAGTAAGTTATGATCACTCCACTGCACTCCAGCCTGGGTGATAGAGTGAAAACCTGCCTATATATTTTTTGTGTGATATATGCATAAATAATTGACAAAAAATAATCATATAATTTCAAAATATATAATGAAATGAGATAACTAAATAGTTTAGTTGATAAGTAGGTTATAAGAATGCATCATTTTTACTAACTTAGCAAACAATATTATTTATAATATATACATATCACACAAAAAATTGGGGTCCTCGTTTCTATATTGGATGAATACAGACGGAACTGAGGATTACTGAAGTTTCTTCATAATCACCAATGTCTCTTTTTTGCAAACATAAGCTCTTCCTAATGTCTTTAGAATTTAAGCTAATAAACTGAAGCTTCTGAAGAGACAAAATTACCAGCATCCAAAGCAATCTTTTTCAAATTGTTTTAGACATTATTCAGCATATGGAGAATATTTTCTTTTGAATATAGATGAAGGCACCACTTGGACTATACTGCACTTGATTAGCCTACAAGCTGAGAGACAATACACTCTGTTACTTATAAAGTGTTCCTGAGCAATTTATAGGATCTAAAAAAGGTACAAAATTATAAGATAACTGGCAACTATATTTGAATCCTTACCATACATATGAACAGTTAAAAAACACAAAACAACTGACCAAAAATAATATTAATTTCAAAATACATAATGAAATGAGATAACTAAATAGTTTAGTAGGTTATAAGAATGGATCGTTTTTACTAACTTAGCAAACATTATTTACAAAAAAGAATCTGTTTGTTGATTTGTAAATTAAAATTACATTTGATTTTGTTTCAGAAAGTAGTAGGAACTCCTCTTCTGTAAATTGGGTACTCACCTAAGGAATATTCCTATGATCTCACCAATGCTTGCTGTAGAAGAAATACAAGATCAGTTGAGAGACCAGGAACTCACGGTGCAACAGCAGTAGCTTGCAGAAGTCTCTACCACCAGGTAAATTCCAACCATATACTGTTATGGAGAAGAACGAGCTTGGCTCCTTATCTGTCCTTTTATTGCATCTCTGAAGACCACACCCACATCTTCCAAGTGATTGCATTTGAGGGGTCTTCAGATGAGCATTAATATAGATGATTAGGTTTCTTCAAAACAAAGGCAAAGACTTTGACTAATCTCTTTCAACAAATCTCTTGGAACACTGTCTCATTAAGAATCAAAAATTTTCAACAAATAAACTTTCAAATGGTGACTTTATATATAAAAAGGGTTTTTTTGATTGAGATTTTTATTTTTAACATTAAATAAGGTAGAAGGTATCATTTCATCAGTTAATGATTTTAGTCAATATCTTGGAAACTTTGGAAATATTTTGCCTGAGGTTGGTTTTACAAATATTCTGTCACTGTAGAAAGTGTTTATTTCTTGTGTTGTTTTAGTATTGTATTTTAATGTAAGAACTGTGGAAGGAGAACTGGTCATTAAGGGAAAGCATCCTTGGACATTCACTTCTTCCCTGCTGAGTTCCCAAGTCAGCTTCTTTGAAAATGACGGTTTTCCAGTTTCACTATTTAGTTCATAAATTGCATTGTAAAAAAACCTAAGACTACAAGAGTGGAAACAATGATAAAGATTATTTTTGCTTTGTTTTGTTTAACCACAGCACTTGATAGTGTTTTATTTTTTCTATTTTTTTAATATAATCAATATTTTTAATTATGATATTGTGGGGTACATTTAAGGGTTAGGTCTACAAATATGCTTCGTTCAGGCACCCTTATTGATAAGAGTTGTCTCCCCGTCCCCAGACAGATGTTTACTACCCTTAATCCCATCTCCTCCCCCCGATAGTTTCCCACTACTGTCAGTCATTTTTTATACTATTACATTGGATGTTCAAGGTCCATTATATGAGTGAGAACATGTGATACTCAGATCTTTGTTTCTGTGAGAGGTCACTCAGTATTATAGACTCAAGTTCCATCCAGATTGCTGCGAAATTCATGATTTTATTTTTTTTATGACTGCATAGTATTCCATCATGTATATGTACCACATTTTTTTAATCCAGTCCTCTTTTGATGGGCAGCATGGTTGCTTCCAGATTCTTGCTATTGTGAACAATGCTGCGATAAACATACATGTGCAGGTATCTTTTTTATGGAGTGATTTGAGTTCTTCAAGGTATATTCCCAGTAGGGGGATTGCGGGGTCATATGGGAGGTCGATATTTAGAGCTTTTAGGAATCACCACACTGCTTTCCACAGAGGTTGCACTAGTTTACACTCCCATCAACAGTGTAGAAGTGTTCCTTTTCACCACACCCACCCCAGCAACTGTTATTTTTTGAGTTATTAATAATTGCCTTTCTGACTGGAGTTAGGTGGTATCTCAGTGTGGTTTTGATTTGCATCTCCCTGATGATTAGTGAAGTTGAACATTTCTTCATGTGTCTGTTGGCTGCTTGGATGTCTTCCTTTGTGAAGTGTCTGTTCATGTCTTTTGCCCATTTTATAATGGGGTTGTTTGTTTTTCTCTTTTCAGCACGTTTGAGTTACTTGGAGATCCAAGATGTTAAGCCTTTGTCAGACCTGGAGTTGGAAAATACTTTTTCCCAGTCTGTAGGCTGTCTCCCTGCTCTCTTGATCATTTCTTTGTCTTTGCAGAAGCTTGTCAGTTTAATGAGGTCCCACTTGTCTATCTTATCTCTTATGGCCTGTGGGTTTCGGGTTTTGTTCAGGAATTGGATGCCAGTTCCAATTTCCATGAGGGTATGTCCTTTCATTTTCTAAGGTTCTTTATGGTTTGAGGTTTTACATTTAGGTCTCTGATCCATTTGGAGTTAATTTTTGTGTATGGGGATAGAAAGGGGTCCTGTTTCAATCTTCTGCATGTGGTCAGTCAGTTTTCCCAGTACCCTTTACTGAATAGGTTCTCCTCTCCCCAGTTATAGGTGGTGGAGGCTTTATCGAAGATGAGTTGGTAGAGAAATTGAGGTTTTGCCTCTGGAATCTCAATTATATTCCATTGATCTATATGCCTGTTCCTATACCAATACCAAGCTGTTTTGATGATTGTAGCTTTATAGTAAAGTTTGAAGTCTGGTAATGTGATACCACCTGCTTTGTTTTTTTTTGCTGAGGATTGTCCTGGCTGTTCTTGGTTGTTTGTGTTTCCATATGATTTCCTGTGTTGTTTTTTCTAGGTCTGAGAAGAATGTCGCTGGTAATTTCATGGGTATTGCATTGAATCTGTAGATTGCCTTAGGTAAGATGAACATCTTCACAATGTTGATTCTTCTCCATGAGCATGGGATATTTTTCCACTTGTTTGTGTCATCTTTGATTTCTTTGAGCAGTTTTCACTGTAAATGTCTTCCATGTCTCTGGTTAGGAAGATGCCAAGGCATTTCATTTTTTTGTAGCTATTGTGAATGGAATTGTGGTTTTTATTTGGGTTTCTGTTTGTTTATTATTGGTGTAAAGAAATGCAGTTGTCTTTTGCACATTTGTTTTATACCCTGAGACTTTGCCAAAGGCCTTTATCAGTGTAAGGAGGTTTTTGACAGATTCTCTTGACTTCTGATACTATATTGAACAGGAGGGATGAGAGTGGGCATCCTTGTCTTGTTCCAGTTTTCAGGGGAAATGGTTCCGATTTTTGTCCATTTAGGAGTATGCTGGCTGTGGGTTTCTTGTAGATGGCTTTTACTATTTTGAGGTATGTTCCCCGTATGCCTAGATGTTCAAGGGTTTTTATCAAGAAGGGGTGCTGGATTTTATCAAAAGCTTTTTCTGCATCTAATGATATAATCATGTGGTTTTTGTTTTGACATCTGTTGATGTATTTAATTACATTTATGGTTTTACAAATGTTGAACCAGCCTTGCATCCCAGGGATGAAGCCTACTTGGTCATGATGGATGATTTTTGAAATGTGTCGTTGAATCCAGTTTGCTAGGATCTTGTTGAGAATTTTAGCATCTATGTTCATCAAAGATATTGGCCTGTAGTTCTCTTTCTTTGTTGGATCTTTACCTGGCTTGGGTATCAATGTGATGTTAGCTTCATAAAATGATTTGGGGAGAGTTCATCTTTCTCAATTGCCTGGAATACATTCAGTAGGATTATAATCAGTTCCTCCTTAAATGTCTTGTAGAATTCTGCTAGAAAACCATCTGGTCCAGGGCTTTTTTTTGTTGTTTTTTTTTGTAGGTAGTTTTCTTAGTATGTAGTCAATATCCTTGATAGTTATTGGTCTATTTAGGGTCTCAATTTCTTCTTGTTTCAACCTAGGCAGGTTGTGTGATATCAGAACGTCCTCCATTTCCTTAAGGTTTTCAAGTTTGTTTTCATACAGGTGTACATAGTAGTCTCTAATGGTCTTATGTATTTCTTCCAGGTGAGATGTAAGTTTATCTTTTGTGTTTCTGATTGTGCTTATTTGGGTTTTTTCTCTCTTTTTCTTGGTCAATCTAGCTAGGGGACCATTGATCTTGTTTATCCTTTTGAAGAACTAGCTTTTTGTTTCACTGATTTTTTTGTATTATCCTTTTGCTTTCTAGGTCCTGGATTTGGGCTTTTATTTTGGTGATCTGGATTCTTCTGCTGAAATTAGGCTTTTTGTGATCTTGCTTTTCCAGCTTCCTTTGGTGACTTTTTAGGCTGTTAATTTGTGATCCTTCCATTTTCTTCATGTGCATTTGTAGGGATATAAATTCCCCTCTTAATACAGCTTTCATGGCATCCCAGAGATTTTGGTAAGATGTTTCTTCATTTTCATTTGTTTCCAGATATCTTTTGATGTCTGTTTTGATTTCATCATTGACCCAGGAGTTGTTTAGCATCATGCTGTTTTGTGTCCATATATTTTTGGTTTTGGGGTGATCTTGTTGGTGTTAATATTTATTTTTATTCCACTGTGGTCCAAGAAGGTGCATGGTAAAATTTCAGTCCTTTTAAATTTGCTTATGCTTGATTTATGGCCAAGTATGTGGTCAATGTTAGAATACGTTCCATGTGGTGATGAGTAGAATGTGTATTCTGTGGTCTTTGGATGGAGTGTTCTATAGGTATCAATTAAGTCCATTTGGTCAAGAGTCACTTGAGGTTCTGGATCTCATTGCTGATTTTTTGTCCTGATGATCTCTCTAGGGTTGTGACTGGGTATTAAAATCCCCAGTTATGATGGTGTTAGAGTCAATATTTTTTTTCAGTTTTCCTTGAAGTTGCTTTACGAAAGTTGGCGCACCTATGTTGGGTGCATATGTGTTTAGGATAGATATTTCTTGTTGGTGGAGTGATCCTTTTATCATTATATTGTGGCCCTCTGTATCTTTAAAAATTTTTAATAGCTTAAATGGTATTTTGTCTGAAATTAAGATCACGACTCCTGCTATCTTTTGTGTTCCATTCGCCTGAAAATTTGTTTCCCATCCTCTTACTTTGAGACTGTGCATGTCCTTTCTAGTGAGATGGGTCTCTTGAAGGCAGTATATTGTTGCCTGGTGATATTTTACCCATTTTGCCAGTCTATGTCTTTTCAGTGGTGCATTTAGTCCATTCACATTCAGGCTAATTATTGAAATATGAGAGTTCATCCCTATCATAGAG
>NW_007255724.1:868555-881012 GCF_000164805.1 Carlito syrichta
GTTGAAATTGTTTATCTTTAGGACTTGAAGATAGGACTCCAAGCTCTCCTAGCCTGCAGGGTTTCTGTAGATAAATCTGCTGCTATTCTAATTGGTCTTCCATGGTAGGTGATCGGCCTTTTTCTCTTGCTGCCTTTAGGATATTTTATTTTATGCCTACTTTGTTTAGGGGAATTATTATGTGTATAGGAGTTGGTCTTCTCATTTGTTGTCTTACAAGGGTTCTCTGAATCTCTTGTGCTTGAATTTTTGCATCATTGATTAGATAAGGGAAGTTTTCTTGAATGATCTCATGGAAAGTTTGATCCAGTGTGGTCTCTGTCTCTCTTTCTGCCTCAGGAAGGCCAATTACTCTTAGGTTCGGTCTCTTGAAGTAATTGCTCATCTCTTGAAGGTTTTGTTCTGTCTTTTTGAGCTTATTTTCTGTGTTTTTAAGAGTTTGGGTTAGTTCCATATTTTGGTCCTCAAGCTCTGAGATTCTTTCTTCTGCTTGGCTATTCTGCTTTCCATACTTATCAGTTTGTTATTTACTTAATTCACAGTATTCTTTATTACCGTTATGTCAGTTATCAGCTCCTTCCTACTTTCTTCTTGTCTCTCCTCAATTCTTTTTAATCTCTCCTTTAATGTCTTGATATCTAGGTTTGTAGTTTGAGACCAGTCATTCTGGGGGCTCTTCATTGTTTGCATTCTGAAGTCAGTTTTCTCAGTGTCTGCCCTCCCAGGGGTCTGGGAGAGACCCATATTCTTCTTTTGGTTTTTCTTCATTTGTGTAGATTTTTCTCTCCCCCCCCCTTTCCCTCCACTTCTTTAATTCTGTTTTCAGGGAAGCTTGGGTTGCTTTTGTTTCACTTGTGCAATCTCCTGTTCTTCCTTATGAGGGTCCTCGGGCTTTGTTCACTTTTGAGGTTGCAGTGTGGGCTGTGGGTTGTACTTTTTGCAGTTTTGAGGTTTAATTGAGGGGGAAGATGTGATTCAGAATCTATATGCTGATTCCAGCATCCACCAACAAGTGTATAAGCACACTGGAATCTGTTTCCCATTGCCTTACAATCTGTCTGTGCAGCGGTATGTAGGTTTGGTCCCTGGTTCAAAAGGAGGTACAAAAGAGGAAAATAATGGAGGAAGGGGGGGTCAAGAGGAAGTTAGACAGAGAGAAGAGTGAGAGGGAAAACAGGCATACATACCAACTAACAGGTGAAAAAGAGACATAAGGCCAGAGAGAAGTGAAAAAAACATGCAAGAAAAATTCCCTAAAGAATACCAGTAGCTACACAGAGACAGAACAATAAAATTATGAAACAGATAGTGTAAGTCAGAAAGCAAGCAAAAGTGAGCAAAACAGTCAAAATGATAAAATCAAGTCAAAATAAGAGATCAGACTAGTTCTGGAATCTTTCCTGAGTATCTAAATTCTCTTCAGCTCTGATCTCCAGCCTCTCCCCTTTGTTTTTGTTGCAGGCAGCTAGATTTACTTGCAGTTTGGGTTTGTTTTTTTATCCTGATGCCTGGGAGGTCTGTGTCGCTTAGTTGCCTTTGTCCGATTCAGCATAGGGGAGGGGCTTTGTCTCCTGTTTAGTGATGTTACCTTAGGAACTGAGGTGGAGGCTGCTGATAGGTGGGTGGGGCAATGCAAATCTCTGCCTAGAGAATGGCTAAGGCAGCAGCTTCACTTTCGCGGATCTTTTCTCTCTGCTCGTCGGGGTCCCTGTTTGATCCACTATGGTGGACTGTGGTGGTGTGGGAGGCACCGGGGATCAGCTGCACAGCTGGGCACTGGATCCAGGGTGCCACCAGCAGGCTGGGGTGGAGGACGATGTTGGGAGTTCCCTGCTGTGGAGCTGAGTGCCTCCGATCAGCACCTCCTTAAGATATGCTGTTCCCTTACACAAGCATGGGGTCATGTGCTGAGTGCCTCAGCCAGGGTGGGCCCAGAGCTCCAGAGCTCCAAAGCTCCAAAGGGCAGGCAGTGAGTGGCAAGAGTGGCCCTGAGCCCCTCACAGGGTACTTCAGCCAGAAATGGGACCAGTATCTCTGAGGGGCAGGCACCCAAAGCCTCCCTGGGTGACCGGTGGCTTGGTGCTGGGTGCTGGGTGAGATGATGTAGCTAGGGAGGGAGCCAAGACCCAAGACTCCTGTGCAGTTAGGAGTCACATACAATGGAGCAGCAGCAGCTGGAGGCTGCAATATCTGGCCCTGCATGGGACCGATGTTCCCCAGGCTTCAGACCAGTGTGGCTGGCGGTGGGCAGGGGTGTGGGCGAAGAAAAGTCAGAGTCTTTTGGGGAACTCATGTTCAGAGAATCCCACAAGTCCACCGATGCCGTTGCCATCTTACCTCAACTCCCCCAAGATTATTGTTAAATAAATAACTCATATTCTGACTCTACCAAAACTTAACAACTTTGGCCCCCACTTCAGAAGGGAGATTTCCCCTGTCCCTCACACCCACGGTAAAGCTGCCTAAAATTTTCTCTCTCACAGTGGGATACAGAATTCCCTGCCTGACACACCCCAGACCCCTCAGAAGCATGAGACAGAAAGGCTAGGAAGCCCCTGTCTGTAGAACCCCTGAATCACTCCAGGGAAAGATAAGTTGTGTGCAGGTAAATCTGATTTTATTTCTACTTGAGAAAATAATAGGTAGAAATATCATCCTCAACACATTTCATCCACCACTTACGCAGAAAAGTTTTCAAGAACTGCCTTGGTGGCACAGAGGACATTGGGACATTTTGGTGAGGAAGAAAGGCTCTGAGGAGCTGAAGAAACAAAGTGCCAGGAACATAGTTGGGAAAAAGCCCACCTTTTAAGATGCCTCACTCTGTACTTGGGCAAAGCTATATGACTTCACCATGAGGTTGCTATCTGTTTGCTAGATGCTTCCGAGTGCTGGAAGTTTTCCTGGGTTGAGCCATTCAAAGATGGGACAAGTGGTTTAATTCTGGGAGCAGAGGCAGAAGGTAGGACTTAGGAGGTCAAACTTCTATGAGAAGGGATCCAGCTGAGTGGATGCCTGAATGCCTGGCACAGAGTGGATTTAGAGTGGGGGCAACCTTTTAGAACCTGCAAGTTCCAGAAATCTCCTGACTTTCCAACACCAGTGGATGGAGCCAGCCAAATGGGGAGGGGAAGCCAAGGGAAATCTGGAAGAAGAGAAGTCAGAATAGTGTAGTAAGAAGTAAGTGAAGTAAGGCGTGCAGGGTGAAAGAGTGGTTGCTTTGGGACCAACACAGTAGAGCACTTCTCTGTGACTCCTCCAAAAACAATCTAACCCCACTGGCAGAGATGTCTGTGAGGTTTTCTAGCTCCTAATATTCCAGATTTCAAATATCCTGTCTGACCAGGGGCTGCCCAGCTTTTTCTCTCTGGTTTATTTTCCCCAGAGTAGACAAGTCAACACTGTTTCATGCCAAGGTCTGACAGTTCTAAAATCCAGCCCAGTCTTTTATATTATGAGGATGGTATACAATACTTCTTAAGAAAGAAAGGTGAAAGATATTTATTGACAATTTCCAGCTAGAGTCATACATTTTTAACATTTGGACATTTGGTATGTGGAACTCAATTTGTTTTCTTATCCTGGCTTCATACATATGAGGAGATGGCTATTAAAAAGTCTTGCTGAAAAATTAACCATCAAAAGGATAAGCTGTGTGGAAAGCATACTGGTCATTAAAGGAAAGCATCCTTAGATATTCACTTCTTCCCTGCCAAGTTCCCAAGCCAGCTTCTTTGAAAATGGTTATTTTCCTGCTTCACTACTTAGTTCATAAATTGCATTGTAAAAAAACTAAGACTATAGAAGTGGAAACAATGATAAAGATTAGTGTTAAATGAATAACTCATATTCTGACTCTACTAAAACTTAACAATTGAGTTTGGATGTCTCCCTTTCATGAAGTATTCCTCATCTAAAGATTTAGCTCTGGCCGTGAAGAGTTTTTAAAAAATGAGATTTTTTTTTAAGAGTTGTGAGGTACAAGTGAGGGTTTGCTACAAAAGTAGGATGCATGCAGGTGAAGTTTGGGCTTCTAGTTGACCCTCTCTCTCCTTGGTAGTGGACCAGATGCCCAGTGTGTTGTGATGTGCGCCTCCCTTCCGTCCCCTAGTGGTGCCCTGCAACTGCTGATCCCACCTTTGTGCTAATGTGGCTAGCATTGAGGGCCCACTTATGAGTGAGAACATGTGGTATTGAGTTTTTTGTTTTTGTGATAGTTCACTTAGTATGATGGTCTCCAACTGTATCCAAATTCCTGTAAAGGCCATGATTATATTTTACTTTATGGTTGCATAGTATCCCATCATGTATATATACCACATTTTCTTTGTCCAGTCCACTTTCAGTGGGCATCTGGATTGATCCCATCTTTTTACTACTGTGAACAGTGTGGCAATAAACATGTATCTGCAAGTGTCTTTTTGGTTGAATGATTTGTATTCCTTTGGGTAAATTTCCAGAAGAGGGATTGCTGTGTTGTATGGAAGCTCAATTTTTAGTTATTTGAGAAGTCGCCACACTGCTTTCCATAGAGGCTGAACTGGTTTATATTCCCAGCAAGAGTGTAGAAGTGTTCCCTTTTCTCTGCAGCGGCAACAGTACCTGTTGCTTTTAGACTTGTTAATGATAGCCAGACTTACTGGTGTTAGGTGGTATCTCACTGTAGTTTTGATTTACACTTCACTGATGATTATTGAGGCTGAGCATTTATTCATGTGTTTGTTGGCTGCTTATATGTCTTCCTTTGAGAAATGTCTGTTCATGTCCTTTGGCCATTTTTTAATAGGGTTGTTTTTATCTTGTCAATTAGTTTGAGTTCCTTGTAGATCCTGGATGTTAGGCTTTTGTCAGATGTATAGCTTGCAAATATTGTTTCCATTCGGTGGGTTGTCTCTTTACTCTCTTGATGGTTTCTTTTGCTATGCAAAAGCTTTCAGTTTGATAATATTTCACTTGTCAGCCAGGCTTGGTATCTCAACCTGTAACCCCGTGCCTTGGGAAACTGAGGTGAGTGGATTGCCTGAGCCTGCGGGTTTGAGACCCACCTGGGCAACTTGGTGAGAACTCATTTCTACAATAAATCAAAAAATTAGCCGGGTGTGGTAGCACACGCCTATAGTTCCAGCTACTTGGAAGGCTGAGGTGAAAGGATCGCTGGAGCCCAGCAGGTCGAAGCTGTGGCGGCCGGGAGTGGCCACTGCACTCAAGTCTGGGTGACAGAGTAAGACTCCAACTCAAAAAAAAAAAAAAGATTTCACTTGTCTATCTTAACTTTTGTTGCATTTGCTTTTGAGAACTTGGTTATGAATTCATTGCCTACTCCAATGTCTAGAGAAGTGTTCTGATGTTATTTTCTAAAATTTTTATAGTCTGAGGTTTTCCATTTAAGTTCTTGATCCATTTTGAATTGATTTTTGTTTATGGTGATAAATAAGACTCTAGTTTTATTTTCTACATGTGGCTAGTCAGTTTTCCCAGCACCACTTGCTAAATGTTTCCTTTCCCCAGTGTTTGTTATTGATGGCTTCATCGAAGATGAGTTGGTTGAGAGACCATGTTTTTATTTCTGGCATCTCTGTCTCATTCCATTGGTCTATATGCCTATTCCTGTGCTAGTACCATGTTGTTCTAGATACTGTATACTTGTAATATAGTTTAAAGTCTGGAAGTGTGATACCTCCAGTTTTTTTCTTTTTGCTGAGGGTCACTTTGGCTATTGTGCTCTCTTATGTTTCCATATAAATTTTTGTATTATCATTTCTAGGTCTGTGAAGAATGATGTTGGCAATTTGATGGGTATTGCATTGAATCTATAGATCATCTTTGAAAGGATGGGCATCTTTTGGCAATATTGATTCTTCCAATCCATGAGTATGAGATAAGTTTCCGTTTGTTTGTATCATCCTTGGTTTCTTTGCAGTGTTTTGTAATTCTCATTATAAAGGTCTTTCACTTCTGGGGTTAGGTAGATGCCATTGTATTTCATTTTTTTTGGTAGATATTATGAATGAGATTGTGTTTTTTATTTGGTTTTCAGCCTGCTTGTTGTTGGAATATAGAAATGCAACTGTCCTTTGTGCACTGATTTTGTAATCAAAGACTTTACCAAAGTCATTTATCAGTGTGAGGAAGTTTTTGACTGACATTCTAGGTTTTTCTAGATATATAATTATATGGTACACAAAGAACTATAACTTGATTCCCTCTTTCCCTTTTTGGATACTCCTCATTTCCTTCTCTTGCCTGATTACTCTGGCTAGAACTTCCAGTACTATGTTGAATAGAAAGGATTAGAGTAGGCATTCTTGTCTTATTCCTGTTCTTAGGGGGAATAATCCAGCTTTTGCTCATTAAGCAAAATGTTGGCTGCAGGTTTTGCATTTGATGATTCTTATTATTTTGAGGAAGGCTCCTTTAATGCCTAGGTGTTCTAGGGTTTTTATTAAGAAGGGATGCTGGATTTTATTTAAAAAATTTTTTTTCTGCATCTATTGAGATAATACTGTAGTTCTTGTTTTACATCTGTTAATATCCTGAATTAAATTTATGGTCTTATGAATGTTGAACTAACCCTACATCCCAGTAATGAAGCTCACCTGGTCATTGTGACTGATCTTGAAATGTGTTGTTGGATACGATTTGCTAGGATCTTAAATTTTTGCATCTAGGCTCATCAGGGAAAATGACTTGTAATTAATTCTCTTTGCCAGTTTTGAGTATCAGGATGATTGATATTGACTTCATAAAATGAACTAGGGATAATTCCTTCTTTCTCTATTTCCTGGAATACTTTGAGTATGATTGATATCAGCTGCTCCTTGTATGTCTTGTAAATTTCAAGTGAAAAGTCATCTGATCCAGTGCAAGTTTTTGATGGGGTGGTTTCTTATATCTGAGTCAATTTCCTGAATTGTTATTGGTTTGTTTACTGCTTCAATTTCTTCTTGTTTCACCCTTGGGATATTGTGTGATGTTGGGAAAACCTACATTTCCTCTAGGTTTTCTAGTTTATTTGGAAACAGATTTTCATAATAGCCTCTGAAATATTTTGAATTTCTTCAGGGTTAGTTGTGACGTTACCTTTTCCTTTTCTAATTGTGTTTATTTGAAGTTTCTTTCTTTCTTTGTCAATCTAGCAAAGGGTAAATTAATCTTATTTATCCTTTTGAATAACTTGCTTTTTGTCTTGTTGATACTTTCTATGGTACTTTTGTCTTTTGTATCCTGAAATTGTGACTTTATCTTAGTAATCTGGAATTTTCTGCTAAAATAAGTTGTTCTTGCCTTTCCAGTTCCTTCAGGTGTGACATTAGGCTGTTTACTTATGATCTTTCTATTTTCTTGATATATGCATGCAATGCTATGCGTTCCCCTCTCATCACTGTTTTCATGGCATATCAGAGATTTTGATGTAATTTGTCTTTGTGTCATTTGTTTTTAGGAATCACTTTATTTCTGTCTTCAGTTTTGTGTTGACTCAAAAGTCATTCAGCAGCATGTTGTTTAGTGTCCATGTTTTTGTGTGTTTTGGGGGCATCTTGGTGGTGATATTTATTTTTATTCCATTATGATTTGAGAAGACGTTTGGAATCATTTCAACCTTTGAGATTTTTTCACACTCGATTTATGTCTAAGAATGTGATCAATCTTGGAATATGTTCCATGTGCTGATGAGTTGAATGTACACTCTGTAGCTGTTGTATGAAATGTTGTGTTGATGACTATTAGATCCATTTGACCTACTACTGAGTTAAGATTTCAGATTTCCTTGTGGGTTTTTGCTTCTATATTCTGTCTAGGGCTATTAGTGGGGTATTGAAGTTTCTAACTATGATTGTGTGGGTATCTATGTCCTCTCTTAGTTTATGTAGCAGTTGTTTTATAAAACCAGATGCTCCTGCATTGGGTGCATATATATTTAAGATGGATATTTCTTGCTGGTGGATTGAGCCTTTTATCATTATGTAATGTCCTTCCATGTCCTTTGTGACTTTAATTGGTTTAAAACCTATTTTGTCTATTAAAAAAATAGCTACCCCTGCTCTTTTATGTTTCCTATTTTCTTGGAAAATCATTTTCTAGCCTTTTACCTTGAACCTCTGGGTATCTTTTGCAGTGATATTCATTTCCTGGAGGCAGTAGAATATTGAATCGTGTTTCTTTATTCAGTTTGCTACTCTATGTCTTTTTAGTGGTGCATTCAGTTCATTTACATTCAAGTTAATTATTGCTATGTAAGAGTTTATCTGTCATAAGTCTCTTAAGGGGTTACTTTGCTACATATATAATTAACTATAAAATTTTATCTATATTTTAATACTCTGGGTGATCTATATGCTCTGTTAACTCTGTTCTTGCCTGTGCTTTTGTGATGGGTGCTGACATTCTTTTGATTCTGTTTTAAAAACTTTCTTAAGTATCTCCTGGAGGGCTGTTCTGGAGTTACCATATTTTCTTAGGGATATGTCTGGGAAGGATTTTAATTCTTTATCACTGATGAAGCCTAGCTTGGTGGGGTAGGAGATTCTTAACTGGCATTGCTTTTATTTGAGAACATTAAAGATTGGAACCCCGTCTCTTCTGGTTTATAATGTTTTTGCTGAGAAGTCTGGGGCAATTCTGATAACTCTTCCCCAGTAGGGGGTCTAACCCTTCTTTCTAGCTGCCTTTACAGTTTTTTCTTTTATGCTTACTTTGTGGAGGTGGACTGGGTTATTATGCGTCTTGGGGATAGTCTTCTCATGTAATACTCTACAGATATTCTCTGAATCTTTTGTGCTTGGATGATTGACTCTCTGGTGAGATATGGAAAAATTTCTTGAATGATCTCATGGAAGACTTATTCCAGGGTGTACTCATTTTCCCCTTCTGTTTTGAGGATTTCAACCAAACATAGTTTTGGCTTCTTTATGTAGTTTCACACCTCTCATAGGCTCTGCTCATTCTTTCTGAGTCTCTTTTCCTTGGTTTTTCCTATTTCCTTGTCAGTCTGAGTTAGTTCAGTAATTTGATCTTTAAATTCTGAGATTCTTTATTCTGCCTGATTAATTCTGCTCTGTATGCCTGTTATTGTGCTTTGAAATTCCAGGAGGAAGTTCTTCATTTCCAAAACGTCAGAAAAGATCTTGCTTACATTGGGGAGCTCAGCTTTTATTTCATCCAATGTCCAAATTTGGTGTCTGTCCTCAGGGACAGGTTATTTTGGGTGACTTCCATTGTTTGGGGATAGATAGCTGCTTTTTTAGGTATCTCTTTGACATTTTGAGGGTAGCTAGTGTTTTTCCCCTGATTCTTCCTCATCTGTGAGGAGCAACTCTTCCCTCTTTATCATCATTCTTTAGTTTTGTTGCTTTGTAACTAGATAAGGTCTTGATGTCCTAGGGCCTTTTCTGTTGTTCAATATAGTTCACTCAGGGAAAGAAAAAGGGATATTCACTTTTGTTCTACCAGTCTTGCTGGACAGTGTGTCACAGTCAAAATGACTTTCTGCTGCAGAGTTTTTGCTGTGGTCAGAACAGTCAGACTGCTTTTTAAACCCTGTACTATGTGGGGAATAGGTGCTGGGGATAGACCCCTGGCTGCTGTTTGCTATTCACAGTCCAAAAACCTTCCCATCAGAAAATCCTTTGGGCATCTTTTGTGACTCTAACTCCCTATTCAAGACCACACTCAGCACCCGAAAAACAGCAAATTACCTGTCTTGGAGGGACTTTTGCTTTGGCATGTGAGGCTGTCAGGAAAGCTTTCTTGATCTAGTGATGAGTGTTGACCACTATGCTCTGGCAACAGGCAACAAGTGAGTGCAACCAGGAGCCATGCTTTCCCACTCCAGGAGAGACGGCTATGTTCCTCTGATGGGAAGTGTCACCTTGGGGGCTGGCTGGGTTTTCAGAGCATGAGTGTGTTCCCCACTCCGTATGGGTTCCAACTGCCCACTACTGTGCCCTGGTCAGGTTTCCTCTGGATTTGACCAATGACCTACATGTGGCTGGGAGTAGGAGAACTGACCCAGACCATGTCCAGATTACTCACTCCCTCTCACACATAGGTGAGGGCTCCAGTTCTATGTGAGCCTGGCATACAGTGGGGATGGGGTGCCTAGGCTCCAGTGTCAGCCATCTTGGTACTCTCCTCCCTCACCTCTTTGGATTCACAGAGTCCTCTGCAGGGTACAGTGTGCTTCACCCATCCAAAACTGCTCAAGGTGCCTCTGTTTATTGTCAGCTAGGTCCATACTCTCTGTTCCACTCTGAGAGGCACAGGTAAGCTATTATCCAGTGGCCATCCTGGATCCCCACCCAGAAATGAGAATTGCTAACTGGTCTCTAAACCTTCCATGTATATATATATTTCAGATGGATTATACCATTATGTTTTTACCATTGTGCTTTATAAAAATGATTTTAGATTCCAAAATCACAACTAATCTCTCTGGGGTCCATGATTTGTAAAAACACACTCAAGGAGTTTTTCTTTCCTTCTTTCTTTTTTCTCTCTTTCAAATATATCCTTTATGCTGCATGTTATCTCTCTAGACTTACTCATCTCACATAACTGTAAATTTGTACCCATTGCCCTGCATCTGCCCATTTTCTCCCCTCCCCCTTGACCCTAGTAAACCACCTTTCTGCTGTTTTGTTTTGTTTTTGTTTTGTTGAGTTGGAGTCTTACTCCGTCACCCAGCCTGGAGTGCAGTGGCACACTCACGGCCACCCCAGCATCGACCTGCTGGGCTCCAGCAATCCTTCTGCCTGAGCCCTCCAAGCAGCCAGAACTACAGGTGTGTGCTACCACACCCAGCTAATTTTTGAATTATTGTAGAGATGAGGTCTCACAAAGTTGCCCGGGTTGGTCTCGAACCTGTGGACTCAGGCAATCTGCTCACCTCAATCTCCCAAAGTGCTGTAATTACAGGCTGAGCCACCAAACCCAGCCTACTCTGTTTTTATATAGTCTACTTTTTAATATAAATCTTCCATATAATTGATATCATGAAAGTTTTTTTTCTGTTTATCTAATTTCTCTTATGAAAATCATCTTTCTCCATGTCTCCTAAATCCAGTACAGAAACAATATGCTTGTCAAAGTTTTGTAAAATTATTTTTCTTTCAGGTTATCTTCTATGTCAATTTTTACTTTCTATTCTGTAAAAGAGTCAAAATTCTTGAATACAAAAAAATGTGATGAGATAAATGATAAATAACTTTGAGGAATAAGAACAAGGCAAATTTGAAATTTTGGGATTAAAGTTTTTAGCAGGTTCCTAGTGGTCTCACCTTAATTTTATTTCAATTATAAATTAGTTCTAACATAAATTCTGAAAGGTAGAAAGAGTTAGTGTATTAAATATTTCCAGGAGCATCATTAAAATAAGATACTGGCACAAAGGCTGAGAAATTTTTCGGAATAGATACACAAACTCCAATCTTTCAAATTCAGAGGCAGATAATAAATGTGCATGAAGTAGCTAATTCTGTCTGTATATCCAAGTAAATCTGAAGTAAATGAGAAGAATGTCAGTGAGAAAATTTTATTTGAAAAATATTTTCAAAAATAAGATAATTAAATTTAGGATACATTGCTGCTTAGAGAAATTACAGCATTAACAGAAAAGCTCAAGAACCATAAGAGAAAACAAAAAGGAATCCTAGGTAGAAGTCCTAAGAAGTAAAATTATATAATCTGAGATCAGCTGGAAAGAAGCAGCAAGTCAGAAAGAAGCTGCTGATAAACTCTGCCTGCTAGCTGATAAAGTGCTACATGAAGTATGTGCAGGAAGAAGAGAAAAAGTTAACTGTGGAATCTATGTGGCACCAAGTGAAAAAATAAGGTAACTATTTTCATAATTTGGAGAATCATTACTGTCTTCATCTTCCATAAGGGACTAAAAGAAAGATAAGTAGGGCGATCCTTGCTATGTGACCCCCAGGTAAACAGGCCCTGAAGAGGAAAACGCTTCACATCTGTGGTGTGAAGACAGGGGTTGCGCATTTTTTTGAGTACTGACACCTGTGCTAACTTTGAACAACACCATATCTTTTTAGTTGAGGTTCTGCTTTTTTTTCAATGAACACAGCCTCTTGGGTTATGCTCTGTTGTGGTAATCATTTAATGGATTTTTTTCCTGAAACATGCAATACACATAAATCATCTTTTGTGTGTATCTAACATTTCCAGATTTATCTCAAAACTCGGGGTGCCATATGCCCAAACTTGAACCAACAGGATGGGAAGAGAAGTGCTGTGAAAAATACCAAGTCATTTCTGTAAAGTCAGATACCCTTACCCCAGTGATTTTTTTTCCCAGTTTTTTTGTTGGAAGAGACATGGCAACAAATTGAAGTTTCTTGCACATGGAGATGCTCACACCTGTAATGATGACAGTTTGGAGATGGAGGTAGGAGCATTACTTGAGACCAGGAGTTCAAGACCAGCCTGGCTAACACATTGAGACCCC
>NW_007255724.1:881032-895981 GCF_000164805.1 Carlito syrichta
GCAGCCTCGACCTGCTGGGCTCCGGCGATCCTTCCGCCTCAGCCTTCCGAGTAGCCGGAATTACAGGCATGCGCTAACACGCCCGGCTGATTTTTTGATTTATTGTAGAGATGAGGTCTCGCTGCCCAGGCGGGTCTCGAACCCGCGGGCTCAGACAATCCACTCACCTCAGCCTCCCAAAGGCGCGGGATTACAGGCTGAGCCACCGAGCCCGGCTTGCTTTTTTTTCAATGAACACAGCCTCTTGGGTTATGCTCTGTTGTGGTAATCATTTAATGGATTTTTTTCCTGAAACATGCAATACACATAAATCATCTTTTGTGTGTATCTAACATTTCCAGATTTATCTCAAAACTCGGGGTGCCATATGCCCAAACTTGAACCAACAGGATGGGAAGAGAAGTGCTGTGAAAAATACCAAGTCATTTCTGTAAAGTCAGATACCCTTACCCCAGTGATTTTTTTTCCCAGTTTTTTTGTTGGAAGAGACATGGCAACAAATTGAAGTTTCTTGCACATGGAGATGCTCACACCTGTAATGATGACAGTTTGGAGATGGAGGTAGGAGCATTACTTGAGACCAGGAGTTCAAGACCAGCCTGGCTAACACATTGAGACCCCGTCTTTATAAAAAAGTAAACTGACTGGACTTGGTGGCTCAGCCTGTAATCCCAGCACTTTGGGAGGCCGAGGTGAGTGAATTGCCTGAGCCCTCAGGTTAAAGCAGCCCGGGTAACTTGACAAGACCTTGTGTCTACAATAAATTTTTAAAAAATTAGCTGGGCATGGTAGCCTGCCTGTAGTTCTTGCTACCTGGAAGGCTGAGGCAGAAGGATCGCCAGAGCACAGCAGATCGACGCTGGGATGGTTGTGAGCGTGTCACTGCACTCCAGCCTGGGAAACACTCAAAAAAAAGTAAACTGTTGGGCATGGTGATGTCTGCTATAGTCCCAGCTACTTAGGAGGCTAAGTTGGGAGGATCACTTGAACCAAGGAGATCAAGACTGCAGTGAGCCATGATCATGCCACTGTACTCCAGCCTGGGCAACAGAATGAAACCCTGTCTCAAAAAAAAAAAAAGAGAGAGAGAGGAACACACGCTCTGAATCATTTAAAATTTGAGGCCTGTGTAAGAGTAAGTTAGTTTGTGCCCCAGCCAGTGTCTTGAGAGGTTTTCACGTATGCTGACTATGAGAAATGAACTCTCAGTTTCCATGGTTTTTAGTACATTACAAATTATACAATTGTCTCTCTCAAGGGACATAGATATCACCTTCTATGATAAAATTTTCCATGCTCTGTCACTTGGATTATTCTTTCAAATGTTTTTTGTTTGTTTGTTTTGCTTTGTTTTGTTTTGTTTTTGAGTTGGAATCTCACTCTGTTGCCCAGACTGGAGTGCAGTAGCTGCTCCCAGCCACCGCAGCCTCAACCTGCTGGGCTCCAGCGATCCTTCCACCTCAGCCTTCCAAGTAGCAGGAACTAAAGGCGCGAGCTACCACACCTGGCTGATTTTTTTGATTTATTGTAGAGATGAGGTCTTGCTGCCCAGGCGGGTCTTGAACCCGCGGGCTCAGGCAATCCACTCACCTCAGCCTCCCAAAGGCGCGGGACTACAGGCTGAGCCACCGAGCCCGGCTTCAAATGTTAATTTTGTTCTTTCTACTGATTAAGAAAGGTTATATCACCTTATGCTTAGTACGTAATTAAATATACATGTCTCCATTATCCTAAGTGCTATTTTGTGTTCCCTAATCACTTTCATTGTCTACTGGTTTATATTGAGCATCCTGAGAAAATAAAAATCAACAATATAGAATAAAATTATGCTATCATTTTATAAACCACAACAACATAATGGAATTTTCTTAGACTGTGTATCTGGAAATCAGTCTCTTATCTTTTTATGACATTATTTATTAGTATTTTCTATCCTATTATGTTACTTATATTTTGTAAAACATTCTTCACACTTGCTTATATTAACTTCTTCCCTTTTTATCCATTTATTTGCCTCATATTTATTATGTACTATGTTTTACATATTGCATTATATAATGAGATAATGGGAATATATTAGCAAATAAGAAAAATACTGTCTCTACTTGATTAGAATTTTCTATTTAGTAGTAATAAGTTTAACAATGTGTTGAATATTATGGTACAATATTATAATATACTCAGAGAGTGTGTGATAGGAGAGCTACCCTTATCTGTGGAGTCAGAAAGGATTTCCCTACAACACTGTTCTATGAGTTGAAATGTAATAAATGATCAAGATTTAAAGAAATGATGAAGTCTTTCAGATCTATTTATTTAGGTCAGATTTGAAGAGAAAATAAGCACTCTTCATTTTGTTTAGTAAGCTGAGATATACACCACTTCGTTCTTCAATCTGGTTCAAATATGCAAGTACAGAATTGTTTGCAGCATGGATGAAACTTGAAAATATATTCTGGAAAGATACCACTACAGAAAAGCCACATATTGTGTGATTCCATTTGCATGAATTCATAAAGATGAAAAGTATATTAAAGGTTGCCAAGAGATGGGGAAGGGTGGATGGAGAACAAATGCTAATGGATATTGTGTTTCTTTTGGGAGTGATGAAACTGCCCTGGAATTATATAGTTATGACTGTACAACTCTGCTATGCTAAAAAATCACTGGATTAAATACTTCTGAAAGAGACTTTCATAGTAGGTTAATTTATCTCACTGAATATGTTATTCTTTTAAAAAGGAAAAAGTTATTATTGATAATCCAGCAAATATTCCATAGAAAAAACTTTATTATATTTAGTAAGCAAATCCATACATTCAATGTGGTTATTCCATGTTATAGCCATACAAAGTAATCATTATATTTCACTAAGTTACAATGAGCTCAAAGGCCCTCATGCAAAGTCCTGTTGCCTCAAGTGAAATCTCAGGACTGTAGTTTTCTCAGACATGGGAATTTACCCATAAAGCATCATGAAACATGACTTTTCACAGAAAACCGAGACAAAAGAAAGGCTTAAGAGGGGTAGAGAAGGAGGTAGGAGGAAAACCATATATGAGGGAACCTTTACAAACATCATAAAAGCTCACAGTTCCATTTTCATAATCCAGAAACACCCCAACACAACCCAGAGGCCTTTGCACATACTGAGTTAAGTATGGGGAGTTGGTGGAGAGACTATAATGATTGTTCCTCTTTGAAGAAAACAGAAAATATTCTTTCTCAGAATCAATAACACTCAAGTCCCCTGTCCAGGAATCTTTACAGACTCCCAGAATCCAGTTGGAAGAGTGTGCCACATCCACTTCCCAGTAATGCCTGCCAGAGGTGAAGGACTGAGCTCCCCATGCAGCAAAGCTCTCTGCTCGCTGAGGCTCTCCAGGTGCATCATGATGGTCGCTGTCAAATATCCACCTTTTCACATCCTCAGAAAGGCTCATATAGCAACTGGCTGTTTCCTTACTCAGAGGATTTTCCACTGCAAAAAGAGGCAAAAATCAGATCAGAGATTGCCGAGGAATCAGAGGCCCTGTGCCTTGTTATTCACTTATTAATCCTCTTCTCCAAGAAAATACAGAGTCAAGGAAGCAAAGAGAGTTCTGACTCACTCATTTATGAAGATTAAGGGTTATTACAACCACAGCACACAGAAATCCTTCAAATCATACACACACAAAAAAAACCTAGCCATATCATGGTGTGAAGCAATAATTTAATATCTACTTTTAGGCAGTTTGTTTCAGGGTACACCTAAAACTTTTTTCTTTAGTAGAAAAGAAATATCATTTTTGTATTATTTATTATTTGTATGTATTAAATATTGTTTGTATTATTTTTCTTTAATATCATCAATAAATAGGTACCACTTTGCTGTGATGTGGGTATTTATGGGAATATATAAATTGTGCCTGCTATATTTTCAAACATTAAAAAAGTTGATAGAAATTAATACATGTGTAGTTTAAAAGTTTCTGAAAACAATGTCTGGCTTTACATTACCTGTTCAGACTCTGATTCAGTTTAATACTGGTTTCAGTCCTCTGCTACCTAGACTTGCTCTCTAGAATGAGCCTAACATGGTAGGCCACATTCACTGATCCCCTGCCTTTCAGTTGTTTTGAAATGTATCTGCTAGCATTAGAATTGTTCTGCTTATGAATATTTTATTCATTTTTATGGTTGGTCAAAACTTCTGAGTATTATAAATAATATATACTATCTCTACAATGCATGATAAATGCACCTTTATATCAGAAAAAATAAAATTTCAGAGGGAAACTATTTATCCAAGGAACCTTCCAGAGAAGGGCCAGACTGCCAAGCAGCTGGCTCTTACCTCTGAAGCTGTTGAGCATGTCCAGGACTCCTGTGATGCGCCATGAAATGAACTCTGGGTTTACTGGCTGGGGTGTCTGCATTTGTAACAACTCAGTTCTGCAAAGAATGGCACCAGTTATACTTCCAGGTCAAAGGTTAAATCACAGTCACAAAGTTATCACTTTTTAATTCAAGATAATTCTTCAGAATTCTCCCAGTTTTGGTTAATTGGGCATACATTTATTCCTCTTGGGACTATAAGAATGTTACTTTTCTTTAAATTTAACTGATACTAAAATCCAATTTCCCCATTCTTCTCAGACATGATCTGACTTCTGAAATCATTGTCAATCCCTTCCTGTGTCTCTCTCACTCCCTCAACTCATCAGTCTCAGGCAAAGCCTTTGGAACCTCAGTCAGCTATTGTCAATGATACAATCTATATCATTGAGCTGAGCCAGAAGGCTTTGATCTTTTGTACCAAGAAAGGAAGCCTAACTCCTGCCTGGCAGGCCTGGGTTGAGGGTCCTGGGGCAGCCACTCTCCTCTGAGGTCCTACCAACAGCAGGGTGTGCCATGATGGGGTAGGGCCCAGCCTTTGTTTCTCACGGGAAGAAAACTTCCCTCCCTTCCGTCCTTAGGAAATCTGTCACCTCTACAGAATAGGTGCCTCCTCTGTGATCCTTTTTAAGAATTGTATGGGTCAGGTTGGAGGAGCTAGTGAAAGTGGGTGGAACAAAATCCATAATGGCAAATTGTATTTACGTGTATTTGATTTTAGCCACATTTTAAGAAAAAAACTTCTTAGGGCCAGTTGTGAAACAAAATAGAAAATAGTCACAGAGAAACAATGCTGATAGTTCAAAACACATACATCCATGTCAATAACAGGAGAATAACTTTCTCAGAAAGCACAGAAACTTAGTGTAGACTCACCTTTCCAATGCATTTTCCAAATTCTGCAAAGAAAATTAAAAAAAATAATGTTAGTCATGAGAGTTTTGTCTTTCTGCATCTTCTCTGGTGTTCTTTGTGCTTTTCTGTCTTAATAATGTGTCTTTTCTTATCCCCCTCTATGCAACCATTCCAGGCTATGCTAATAACAGAATCTACACTAAACCATAATAGGTTTCATCAGGGCATTGAGAAGGAAAGAGGCCAAGGAGAGGCTGTGAAGTGACACAAGGAGATCTAATTATTCAGTGCTGCTCAGTTCCCAGTCAACCCCAAGGAGAGATCTGACCACACTTGACAACAATTAAAATAAAATAGGGAACCATATAAAACAGAGGGCACTGAAATTGATTACCTATTTCTACAAAACTTGTAGTAAGAGGCACAACTTGTAGTAAGAGGCAAAGCTTCAACATCTCCATCAACTTGCTTTTGTGTGGGAGAACAGAGAGTAACAATGGATAAGGGACCCTAAGTTAATTTCCCCTGGCCTAGGGTTTTGCGATTTTGGATATTCTCTGTGTGGGTAGCACTCTTGATCATACAAGAGAATTTTGTCCTATGCTGACTACTAAAATGGTGAAAATCTCCCAAAGGTTACCAGAATATGAGGAAATAAGTGCTTGGGCAAACAAGATGAGAATCAGGACCATGCGTCCCTTGGCTAAGAGTAGTGGTTCCTGCAAACGACTCTCAAGGCCCCAGCAGCATTGCCCATCCAGCTCTGAGGACAGACCCTCCCTCCTCACCTGGAGCAGCTCCACATCAGGCTTGTGGCATATCTCAGTTAGCTCTCTGTATGTGGCCTTCAACCTTTCTTTCTTTTGGGTCATTCTCACTTCACTCTCCTGGAGTTGTTGGAAAATCTCCCTTGCTTCCCTGTCCATTGTCTCCAGGTGGAGTTGTTCCTCCTCATGGAGAAATAGATGCATTTTCTGATAATGAATTTCTATCATCACCTTTCTTAAAGCCACATAGTCCTGCAGAAACATTCAGTTAAAATGATTACATTTCCTAATGCTTATCAGAAGACAAAAAACTTCAAATAATTATATTCTTAGTGTCAGCAACCAAGTAATTTATAAACTTTCTGTCTAACTCCTGCAAAGGGTTTTGAATATTTGCTAGTCCTATTTTTTTCAATGTTCCTATTCTCTTTCTGTTTAGGTTGAAACCTCTAAGGGCTCCTCACTTCTCCCCTGTGGTATTCCTTTACAATACTTACTGCAGGAACTATTTCTTCTCTTCCCTAAATCTTTTTCCTTTTCTGTCCTTTTGCCTAGTTCTTTTAAATATTAAAAAATATTTAAGCATACATAATATTATGCAGATAATAGCTGGGCTCGGTGGCTCAGCCTGTAATCCCGCGCCTTTGGGAGGCTGAGGTGAGTGGATTGCCTGAACCCGCGGGTTCGAGACCCGCCTGCACAGCGAGACCTCATCTCTACAATAAATCAAAAAATCAGCCGGGCGTGGTAGCGCATGTCTGTAATTCCGGCTATTTGGAAGGCTGAGGCGGAAGGATCGCTGGAGCCCAGCAGGTGACAGAGTGAGACTCCAACTCAAAAAAAAAAAAAAAGTTATGCAGTTACTTTAAAAATTTTCACTATAATTATACTTTATATACTATTCTATTTCTTTCCTCTTCTTCACACTCAAACTTAGGGCAAAGGTTTCTTATCTTCAGATTTTCAACATCTGAAAGGGTTCATCCAAACCTTCAAATTTGGACTAGGAATATCTACATGTCCCCCATTTATCCAAGATACTAGCATTCTATGAGCTAGTTTATACCGGCCTATATATCTGTGACTACCAAAATATCATATAAAATCACAACTCTTTTCCTGGGAATAAAGCACTGTTCTTTAACTGGTAATTTGAATTTACCTAAAAAGTCTAAGCTAGCATTATGTTAATCAGCATAAAAACAAAGAAAACATTTCATTCTTACCCCTAATGAATTCATTTTGCCAGTTTCCTTATCTAGATTGTATTGTGTTTCCTTAGTCATTTTCCATAAAGAGCTCATTTTCTTTATAAGTTTCTCCTGCAAAATAATCAAGAACTTTAGCAATGAGGAAGACAGTATTGAAGATTTCACCCGCGTAACTATGAGAAAAGGCTTTGGTTGAGTAGTAAGGACCGAATTTGAGGTCAATATTTGGAATATTAAAAGTGACAGAAACATAATAAAGAATTTGAAATGACCTTACAAATAATATAATTCGCTTTCTGAGAAATTTACTTTATATACTCCGGCTCTGAAGGGGTCAAGAATGTAGCAGAAGCTGGTGTTCCCAGTGTGGTGCTAGCCACCTGCTCCACACCTCCAACTTCACACATTTGACAAGGATTCAAAGGAAACTTCCCTTAGTGAATGTTCACAGTATAGCTGTGACTAGTGTCCAATTGATCAGCCCTACTGAAAGGACACATTTAAATCTCCACAACCTCCACTGTCTCTGCTCTTGACAGCCTCATTACCCTAAGCCCCACTATCTCTCTCTGATTCAAAACCCTAGAGATAAGAATTGCTCTTCCAGAGTCACCTACCCTGCCCTCCTCGGCAGCCCATTCTATTGGACTGTGGATGTGAGCCGTGTGCTCTGAGGACCCAGAGCAGGACCCACAGAGTAGTCTATTGTCGGTCTCGCAGAAGAGCTCCACTGCCTCCTGGTGCTTCACACAGAACTGCTCCTCTGAGCTGTGGCAGTGGTGAGGTCTGGCCTGTCTGGCCAGGGAAGCTAGCTTCTTGAGGACGACGTTGGTTTTGAAGTCGGACTTCTCTGAGATTTCCCTGCACTCAGGGCAGCGCATTGAAGATTGGCCTTCCTCCCAGCATAGGCAGAGGCAGGGCCGGCAAAAGCTGTGCCCACAGTCTATGGTGACTGGGTCTAAGAAGTAGTTCATGCAAATGGAGCAGATAAGCTCATTCTGGAAGGCTTGCAGGGTGTCTGAATTCATGTTGCTGAAAATTAAAAAAAAAACAAAAAACATTAAGTGAGAATTTTACTTTGTTCTGATGAGGGGGAAAAGGTCTGTGGACAGTTGTTTGTTTCAGCTGTGTCCAATCTACCTATTAATCTACTCCCAGTACAAACCTAGACATGGTAAATGTAGAAACACTGGATTAGTCATCCCTCAACAGCCATGGGAAATTGGTTCCAGGACTCCATGAGATAACAAAATCCAAGGATGCTCAAGTCCTTTATGTAAAATGATGTAGTATTTGCAAATAACCTCAACACATCCTCCTGGATACTTTCAATCATCTCTAGATTACTTTTAATATCTAATATAATGTAAATGCTATGTAAATAGTTGTTATACTGTACTGCTTAGGGAAAATAATAGTAGAAAATATTGTACATGTTCACTAAAGATGCTTTTTCTTTCCCCCAATATTTTCGACCCAGTTTTGGTTGAATCTCCGGATATGAAACCCATAGATACAAAGTGCCAACTCTACTGTGATGCAAATGAGAAAATGATACAAGAGAGTCCTCTGGATCCTTTGTTAAAACACGCAGTGTTCTCATTCACACTCAAATTACTTGAACAAGCTTAAAGAATTAGTAAAGGTTGGGATGATTCCAGAGTTACTTGTCCAAAAATCTCTATCTCTGTGTCTTTCTATATCTCTCAATGATTCTACAATGGTAACATACAAAAGGATCTCTATGCTAGTAGTCTATGCTCCCTGCCACCCAACTCACTCACAGATTTTTTTCTGAAGACAATTAAAAATTGACTAGGCTATATCTAAGCTTGCTGAATTTAATCAGTGTTGACTTCAGCTGTTAACTCCTAAAGCTATAAACAGTTGAATTTATCCTTCTAACTTTAACACCAAAAATCTCTTTCAATAAATAAAATGTAATTATTATCTATTTGTTTTAGTTTAGGAATGTTTGTCCCAGAGTCAATTCAAATAATCAGAAAAAACACCTTCACATTTCAAAATGATGACTATTCAAGCTATAATAATTAACAATTTTTCAACAATTAACAAATTGTCTTTTAAAACAACAACAAAAAAAGGTAGAGACAAACACTGGGCTTTCTTCTCTATACTAAAGTATCCAGATGTGCAGTTCATGGAAGCACGGCTACCAATTCATCTTTATTTTCAATATTTCCCCATAGTGATTTGGAAGCCGTAGTCTCTTGGGAGTTCTTACCAGGTGGTTAGATTTATTTTCAATACTTTTCAAATCTAGTCTGAAAATTGAAAACTTTACATGAACAGCACACTGGATCTTGACAACAAATATTTTCAAGTTAATTCAGCCCATTTAACTTTGACGTGTATAAAAATTATTACTACAGCATACATTATATTGAACATTTTAGGTACTTTATGGGTCTCATAATTCCATGAAATTTAGGGACCATATCTTCTAAGACCTAATAAAATCTAGTTGTACCAAAAGTAGTATAATAAAAATATTTAAATAGGTGTATAACACCCATCAATATACTGCAAATGCTCTAGTTAGAGATATTTTATATTGATATAATTTTAAATATCTAACAAAGCTACTTGTTTGTTTGGACAAGACCCAAGTGTTCTGATGGGTAAGTTTAAAGTATTTTTATGAAATAAAGTAAGCATGGGCTGGGCACAGTGGCTCAGTCTGTAATCTCAGCACTTTGGGTGGCCAACGCAAAAGGATTGCCTGAGCCCAGGGGTTCAAGACCAGCCTGGGAAACTTGGTGAGACCTCATCTATACCATAAACCACAAAAAGTAGCCAGGAGTGGTGGCATGTGCCTGTAGTTCCAGCTACTTAGACGGATAAGGCAGAAGGATCTCCTGAGCCCAGCAGGTTGTAGCTGTGGTGGCCATGAGCAATGTACCACTGCACTACAGTCTGGGTGACAAAGTGAGACTTCAACTCAAAAAATAAAAAATAAAAAAATTAAAGTAAGCACAAAGGACTTTACATTCCATACACACCTGAGTCTACTATGAGTGGTCTCACGTCCAGAAACTCTGAAAGGTCTGTCAGTATCCAGGTCAGCAGTAACTGTTCGCTCTCAAAGGACAAGCAGCCACAAATTCAGTGGATCTTCTCTGGAAGAGACATTCTGTGGATATCCTCTCTGGTCCTTTATAAGTGATTAGACATACCTATGACCACTCCCACTTCTTGTGATCGGTGACTGCATTCAGGAAGAGGTGGCGATTGCTGATTAGATTATGCAGAAATGGGTGGGGTTGGCTGATTAGATTTATATAGTATATACAATCACACTTGGAGGTAACAACCAAAAAAATGTAAATGAGTTTGGGGTGAAATACAAGAAAGTTGACCTAACACAAGTTGTTCAAAGAAACATTTTAACTGAAACAATGATTTCACTAAGTAAACTTTTGTTTATGATCTTCATAGTTCAAATATTTTCTCTTACTCTACTTTTTAAATTTATAATTGCTTATTAAGTCCCTAGTCCTTATTGATTTGAACTTGTTTAGCAATAGAATATTAACTGGGATAACCAACACATCTGTACTAATTATCTCATTTTAAAAAAGTATACCAGGGCTGTTAACTTGGACTGTACCAATGTGGACTTGGGGCTGCTAGCCCCCAAGTGTGGTTGTGTATATTTTATAAATCTAATCAGCCAATTCCACACATTTCTCTATACCCTAATCAGCAAATTCTCCACTTTTTTCTGAAGACAGTAGTCAATGGAAAGAAGTAGGTGTGGTCATAGGTGTGCCCAATCATTTATAAATTATGTCTTAAATAATTGTGTAAGCCTAGACAACACAGTGAGAACTCATCTCTCAAAAAAATCCAGAAAGTAGCTGGTGTTTTGGTGCATGCCTGAAAAACATGAGAGGCTGAGGCAGAAGAATTGTCTGAGCCCAGGAGATTGAGGCTGCTGAGAGCCATAATCATGCCACTGCACTCTATTCTGGGTGACAAAGTGAGACCCTGACTCAGTCAGTCAATTATTATGTATATATAACAGTCGGTGAAATTGCTTGCATGAGCTTTTTTTTCTCACTTTCACTATTTTGAGTTTATTTTGTAATGATTGGTATATATAAAAATAAAATATTTTTTGCAGACATACACCTTGGTGAACAATTTTAAACCGGATAGTTTACATATGGATATATATATACTGGGAGTGCCAAAAAAAATGTATACACATTTTAAGAGATGTTCACCATAATCAGAAGTGTCTGGACACCGATGGGAACCACTTTGAGCACCTCTTGTAATTGCGGAAGTCAAATATGACTTGTATTCATCTTATTGAGTATTACAATTTTAATACAGGTTTTTTTTTTCTTAAAATGTATAAACATTTTTTTGGCTCCCTCTATATGATATCTGTAACAATGTATGTATTCATATGAAAAGCATCATATTATACATAATCATTTAAGCAATAGTTACATGCTTAATTATCTATAATAAATAGCATATATAAAATTATTTTTTCACAGAGTTGACATACTACCTATATTTTGTTGTCACTTAACATAGTTTAATAAATCACAAATATTTACACATAATTTGTTTCAATAAATTATTTAAAATTTGGAAATTTTGACCATCTCTACAAACCTAAGAAAATAATCTAATTTTGCTGAAAATCAAAAAAGTGAAAATTTAAGTCAAAGTCACCATTTAAATATTATCAGACATTAAAAATTATAAAATGTATAAAAGCTAGCATATCTTAGAAAGAGGTTAAGTGGTTGTCTTTTTACTCTATGTATGAGATTGCGAATTAATGGGTTTTCTGAAGTGTTGTTTGATCAGTATTAGACTTCAAAGAATAAATTCTAAGGACATTAAGAAAATGTTATCATAGATACATATATGAAAACTTTTTTAGAATAGTACTCTTCAAAAATGACTTCAAACATTTCTTAAAATGCTGTATATCATCTGTATACATATAGAGAGGAAAGATTTACTAGAATACTCACTTTTCAGTAAAAATTAAGTGGTTAGTTATGTAGAATACCCTTTCTTAGTGCTGTTCAGTAGTGCTCTCCCCTGAGAGGGACTTGTTCAACATTTGCTTGCACCATTATCTCCTGGATTTGTGATTATTTCACACAGTATTTATAAGTCCCATAACCAGGCTTTGGGATCTTTTCTCTACTGCAAATATTGAAAGTAATAGTGATTGGGGGGTTGCTATTCTTACTGAGTTTTATTAAGTATTATACCAACTTCTCATTCTCCTCCCCTTAATCCAGTCTTCAAAGATAACTAAAAAAAAACCAAACAAACCTAGAATCTGACAATTATAGGTTAGTAGGAAAGATGAATGCATATATTAAAATAAATTTAAAAGTTCCTAACATCTTTAATAAGGGAGAGGAAACTACTGTATACAACTAAAGAAGGAAATAGCTGATTAAACGTGAGATTGTCTCCCCAGTCTTTCCATGGCAAAAGACCCCTTAAAAGCATTGGCTGAAAGGGCTTGCATCCCTGCTGTTGTGTCAATAAGCTTACCAAAAGAAGAAAGCATCTATCCTTCTACCTTATACTAATTTTAGAACATTTGGCAGATGTAAATTCACAAAGCTATATGGGCTCACCTACAAAGCTAATAAGAACATAAATCTAAAAATGGATAGTTGAAAAAAAGTACCTTTTTTAGGCTAAAGAATACTAATATAAATTTCAGGCAATTAGGTGAAAAAATACAGACACACCAAATACTATTTTCAAAATAACACTAACAGTCCATAGGCCTAGAGATTCCCTTGGAAGATCAGTTTGTACCAGGCAGTTTAAAAAGAACTTGCACAGCCAGATGCCATGGCTCATGCCTGTAATCCCAATGTTTTGGGGGATCAAGCTGGGAGAATTGCTTGAACCCAAGAGTTTAAGACCAGCCAGGCATGAGGCCCAGCTATTTGGGAGGCTGAGGCAGGAGGATCACCTCATCTCAGGATGCAGAGGCTTCTTGTGAGCTGTGATCTTGCCACTGCACTCCAGCCTGGATGACAGAACAAGACCCTGACTTTAAAAAAGGGGGAACCCCGCAGTTCATTTCTTCACATCACTGAGCCTGCCTGAGCCAGTTAGGGGATTTTATGAGAAGCCAGGGAATAAGCAGTAGCACATCCATCTGGACTGCTACATGAGTTTCACATGTCAGGCTCCCATCATATTTAGGCATCTCAAAATCCTGAGTGGCGCAGTGCAAGTTTGCTACTGACAAGCAGTGATGAATTCCAGATTCACGTCAGAGTGATTGGAGGGATACAATTGGTGAGTCTTTTTATTAAAAGCTGAATATGAAGTTTTAATATTCCTGTCAGTGCTACCTGAACATTTAGAAATAGATATGAAAATTTGCTTGGAAGAAAAAAGCAAAATCAGGCTCCCTCAGTTATTTGCTTTTTGTCTAATGTAATGTTCAACCAGAAGATTTATAACAGAACCAGCACCTAAAGTCAGTTATCAATCTGACATTGTCAATATGCTGGACAGCAAAAACCTAAATCCAGATGCTACAAGCTCTGTTAAAACTGGATTTATGATGTTCACTGGGAAGTATGGCCCAGCATAGCTACCTTCAGAATATATTGTTTCATAGTGTATCTCCAGAGATCTTGCATGCAAGCACTGCTATCATACTAAGGATCTAGATTAAAATAACTCAGTGTTAAAGTGCTACTTTTTAGGGGTACTCAAGAATTTCGACTTAGCTGGAATGAGGGAAGTAGATAGGAAGGAAAAACCCTTTCTGACTTGAGGGAAACTTGATAGTTGTCTTAAAGTTTGTCATTTTTTCTGATAATTGAGAAGTTTGTTACCCTTAAATCTAGAAATAATTTCATATCATAGGTAATTAGTAATGAATAAAATTGTGACTTATTGAGAATGTAAGTCTGTTGTAGAATATAAGTTCACCACATCCTAAATGAGCTCAGACTCACCACTTGAAAGAGTAAAAAGCTGACAAGGATGTTTTTGAACAGATCTCTCTGTCCTTTTCTTACTAGAATACATTGCCTCTCTTTCACACATATTGTTCCCCACAATATGGTAGCAGTTTCATTTGTGTCTTTTGTGAAGGAAAAGAATTGAAGTGATCAAACTGATGGATGATACAGTACTACTTCCTCTGTGGTGTTACAGTCTGTCTTTTCCTTACACTCTCAAGTCTGAAACATCTTCTCAGAACCCCACCCACATAGTTTAAAATATACTTCTCAATTTACACACACATACCCAGTCTGTTTGACCATTTATTGGAGATGTTATTTACTTAATAGGTCTATCTGGAAAGCTTTGACATATTTACCTCATTAGAATTCCAATCCATAATTGATGATCATGGGATATCTTTTCATTTACTTATATTTTTCAACTTCTTTTAATAGTGTTTTATAGTTTATATGCATAGTGTTGTATGTCTGTTATTGTCTATATTCTAGGTATTTGATGCTTTGATAATATTTTATTTTTATTTTATTTTATTTTATTTTATTTTTGGAGTTGGAGTCTCACTCTGTTGCCCAGACTGGAGTGCAGTGGCCGCTCCCAGCCACTGCAGCCTTGACCTGCTGGGCTCCAGTGATCCTTCCGCCTCAGCCTTCCAAGTAGCTGGAACTACAGGTGCACGCTACCACGCCCGGCTAATTTTTGATTTATTGTGGAGAGGAGGCCTCGCCAAG
>NW_007255724.1:896006-897344 GCF_000164805.1 Carlito syrichta
GAGGTAAGTGGATTGCGTGAGCCCACGGGTTCGAGACCTGCCTGGGTAACTTGGCGAGACCTCATCTCTACAATAAATCAAAAATTAGCCGGGCGTGGTAGCACGTGCCTGGAGTTCCAGCTACTTGAAAGGCTGAGGCGGAAGGATCGCAGATCCCAGCAGGGCGAGGCTTTGGTGGCCGGGAGAGGCCACTGCACTCCAGTCTGAGTGACAGAGTGAGACTCCAACTCCAAAAAAAAAAAAGATTTCTAACCACACAATTATGTTAGGTTAATTATGCAAATTATTATAATTTTATTTCTTCTTAGCCCTTATGTGATTTATTCATTTTTCTTGCCTTATTGCACTGAATAAGACATCTAGAACAGTACTGGCTTCTCATCTTACTCCATTCTTAGGGAGAAGCTTTCAAATTCTTCATTAAATATGTCATTGACTGTACATTTTTATATATATTCTTTGTTAGATTATGAAAATTCACTTCTCATTTTATTTTGTTACTAGCATTAACAAAACATGAATGGTCAATTAATTGTATCAGGTGCTTTTTTTCTGCATCTATAAAAATGATTTTTTTTTTTTTTGGTTCATGCGATGATTTGCATTTATTCTTTCAGAATTATTAAATTTTTCTACCTTTCTAGAATAAACCTTATTTGAATTTCATATCTTATGCCTTTCTCTAACTAGATTTGATTTAACTAAACTTAATAATAATTTAATAAAAATTCTAATGAAAATTCTAATAAATTCTAATAACTTGTTTAGAATTGTTGCATCTATGTTTATGTGAGGGTCTGTACTATAATTTTCATTTTTTGTAATATAACTGACAAGAATGGATATCAAAGTTACAAACTGGTAAGTATGACTTCTCTTTCTGTTCTCTGGAAGTGTTTGTATAAATGTGGAGTTTTTTTTTCTAAATGTTTGGAAGATTTTATTGAAAGAGATCACTGGAATTTTTTTGAGAGTTATTTTTTATTTTACATTTTTTTGAGTTGGGGGTCTCAGTATGCCACCCAGGCTGGAGTGCAGGGGCACAATCATGGCTCTCTACATCCTCTAATTCATGGGCTTAGGCTATCCTTTTGCCTCAGCCTCTCAAGTAGCGGAGACAACAGGTGTGCGCCACCATGTCCGACGAATTTTTTTTTTTTTACTTTGTAGAGACTAAGTCTTGCTGTGTTTCCCAAGTTGATCTTGAACTCTTGGGCTCAAGCAATCTTCCCATCTCAGCCTCCCAAAGTGTTAGGATTACAGGCGTGAGCTGCGAAGCCCAGCGTATGTTTTTTTTTTTTTAAGTAATGGGTTGCAATTCTTTTTTTTTTTTTTTTT
>NW_007255724.1:897376-899682 GCF_000164805.1 Carlito syrichta
TTTTTTTTTTAAGTTGGAGTCTCACTCTGTTGCCCAGGCTAGAGTGCAGTGGCACACTCACAGTCACCCCAGCGTCAACCTGCTAGGTTCCAGCAATCTTTTCACCTTAGCCTTCCAAATAGCCGGAACTACAGGCACATGCTACCACACCCGGCAAATTTTTTGATTTATTGTAGAGACGAGGGCTCACCAAGTTGCCTGGACTGGTCATGAACCCATGTTTGCCTTTTTATTAATCTTTTATTTTTTACTGAAATTATGAAAATGCTGTCTAAATTGTAAATAATATCTTCACCCTTTTCAGGACATTACAACATGATTTATATCCAAATCAATGTAAAATTTATTTGGTATATTTATTTTGCATGAAGTTTGTTAATATACATCTTTTATTAATGCCACTCAACAACAACTATGTAGCTACAATTTAGTAAAATACATCTTACAACATCTTACAGGCAGAAATAAAAGCAACTTATGAAATGCATATAAACAAATAAACAATAGTTCAGAATTTTAGAGCTGAACACTACAACAGTTAACATCTAATTCAACTGTGACATTGTGCAGAAGAGGAAAGAGAAAAGGTGAAATTTCATTAGGAAACAAAGAAATGCTCTGTAATTCAAATGATAATTATCAAACATTTATTGATAAGTAATTATATACTAAAAGCTGTTCTAGATGCTTTACATGTTCTAATTTATTTCTAACAGCAATCCTATGAGATAGATACAATTTTTGCCCATTTTAGAGGTAAGAAACTTAAGAACAGAGAGCTATAATAATTTCCCACAGTTGTATTCAAAGTGGGAGAAACAGGATTTGAACCCAGGCAGTTTGTCTCTCAAAACTGTGCTCCTGACTATTATGATCATACCTCTTGAGAATGACAGTTACTTTAAATATGTTGTCAAAGTCTGTTCTTAAGACATAGAATTACATAAAATGTTTGTGGAGGCTGCTTATTGCATGCTTGCAGAATTGATTGAAAGTTCACAAAGTACTGTATAGGCTTCTGTCCATCTTTTAGGATAATAATGTTCCCCTTGTCCCACACCTACAAGATTGTCCAATCCTCCATATATGACATCACAAAAAGTCTGTTAGCATGCTCAAACCTCATTGCAAAGGCATTGCAGAGTGCAGTCATCTTTTCGAAGCCCATGATTTCCCAGGCACTGTCCCATATGCATGCTACTCTGATAATTCACAAAAGGAGTAAGGAGTGTCTTCTATGGACTTTGCATACTGGTAGAAGTTGGAGACAAAAATAGCAAGATTAAGTCCCTAAGGAGCTTATGATCTGATAGGAAATACAAGGGAAAGGGCAGTCATCCTGGAAGTCTTTCCAGAAGAAATGAAAAACCTAAATTGAAATCTGGAGGATGAAAAAGATGTCATCTTTTCTGAAGGTAAAGTCCTCATGACACAGCTGTTGCCATAGAACAGGTTTAGGTTCTGATCTCTTCCAAGCCCTCTAGGCTTAGGCAGAATACTTTCTAAAATGCAAATCTAACCATAATTCTACTCTACTTAACCTTACCACGTGACTTTTTATAAACTGCAGGGAAATAGTTACATATTGGGTGTCTTCCTAAGCCTTATATGCTGTATCTGAAGCTCAATGTATGAATCATTCTTCCAAGAAACTCCTATTAACACTAGTAACACTGAGTTAGTTACTTGTATTTCTCTAACATGCCAGAATCTTTTCTTATTTCTATTATTTTATATTACATGATTTCTTTGCCAGTGAAAATATAAATAAATAAAACAAGTTAACAATAGTTTGGCACTACTTAATACAATTGAAGGTGCACAAACTTTACAACCCAGAAAATTCACTTATAAGTAGATATTGTCAGGAAAGAGAATCTCTTGAATATCTGCATTAGGAGACATTTCACAGTAGCAAAATAAAAAAAAAAAAATTCCAAATGTATACCAGCAGAAAAATGAATAAATACATTTTATCATGCACTGGTTATTCAACTTTTGGTTATCTGCTCCAAACTCACTCTTTATTCATCTTCGTAAATGGATCTGGACCATTTAAATATTTTTTCTTTTAAAATTTTTTTTAATTTAATGGAGTCACACTATGTTGCCCAGGCTGGTCTCGAACTTTTGTTCTCAAGTTCAAGTGGTCCTCTAACCTCGGTTTCCCAAAGCACTGAGATTACAGGCTTGCACCACTGTGCATGGCGTCCTTTCAATATTTTTCTTTGTCAAGTGTTCAATGTTAAACTTTGTAGCCGGGCTCGGTGGCTCAGCCTGTAATCCCGCGCCTTTGGGAGGCTGAG
>NW_007255724.1:899829-909527 GCF_000164805.1 Carlito syrichta
TCGTGGCCGGGAGCGGCCACTGCACTCCAGTCTGGGTGACAGAGTGAGACTCCAACTCAAAAACAAACAAAACAAAACAAACAAACAAAAAATAAACTTTGTGAGCAGAAGGCATTGAAGAAACATTCCAAGAAGGGGTTTTCCTCTCTGCTTCTGTGTATGCCTTGACTGGCTCCTGCCATGCACATGGTGTCTCCAGCATCTGGCTCAGTGGCATGCACAGCTCCACCCACGCCCAATTCTGCAGTGCAGGCTGCTTCTACAGCACCTGGCTTCTGCTGTTCACAGTGGCCAGCAGAACCCAGCAGCCAAGAGCTCCTCCTGACACTGTCCTTGGCCAAAATAGTCATCTCCTCATAAACAGCTTCCACGGTAGCCCAGAAAGCAATTTTCTGAGAAGTTCTGAGGTGTGGACTTGTAGCAAATTCTGCAAGGGCATAACAGCAGCTTCTTTTTGAATAAGACAGGAAACCACTCATACTGTGTCCTCTCCCTCTATTCTCCCAGAAGAAAAGAAAAATCATCAAGAGCAAATGGCAGCCACAGCAAAGCAGCACTGAGAGTCACTTCACCTCAGGAGAGAAGGTTGAACCTTGCCCTCGTGGCTTCAGATAAACTTCTCTAGTAACATACTTTAGAAATGTTTCCTGAAAGTACCCGAGTCTTTTAGCACTGAGTGAAACCATGGGTTGAGGGGACTCTTCACTGGCTGCTCCAACCTCATCCTAGGGACAACTGCCACTCCTGGGTCTACTCTTTAGAATTCTCCTTACCTTTTACTGGACAATACTTAATTGCTCCAACACTGTTGTAATTAACCATTTTTCATCTTCAATTTCCCTATTCACATTACTGTGTGGTTTCTCTGTCTTGATGTACCTTGACTGATAAATCCTATGTCCATGTAAGTGAATGCTCTATATAAGGGAAATGTGGGGAAATGAAGCCACAATGATACACAGATGAACTCTCAAAGATAAGTGGAAAGATCAAATACTAGAAAAATATACCTGGTATGATTTTATTTATTAAAAAAAGTTCAAAAAATGCATAAAGCCAAAACATGTAGGGGACACAGCCACGTGAGCTAAAATTATAAATGAAAACAGAGGTAAATAAAATTATAAATGAAAATAAAGATAAGCTGAAATTCTGAAGACTGATTATCTCTGGCAAAAAAGGCACAACTGTCAGGAGTACATGAGGGTCCGAAGTTACTTGTAATGTTCCTTACGTAATCTGGTTGTTGCATTTACAAATATCCATCTCATTACCATTTTCTACTACATATATGCTATGTTACAGCCTTTATACAAACTATTTTTAAATTTTCCTTATGCTATCGAGTGCTGTGGAACAATTCCTTATGCTATAGAGTGACTGCATTTACTATCAGTGTGATTAGATCAGAGTTTCTCAACTTGTGTGCTAAGATAGTGATCCTCTCAGGCTTGGAGGACCAGGCAGGCCTGAGGCCTCTGGTGTAGTCTTGTGCATTTCTCCCAGTTTGCTCGATGACAAACTCATGTTTTTCTATGTGTGTAATGAATGAATACATTTGTAAGGACTATATCAGACTTGATTCCTTGGTAATTTCAGATAAGTTTTTACTATTGTAGACTGTTCTCTTTACTTTTAATATTTAGGGCAACTTTTTAACTTCAGAACAATATTTTATAATTATAGAATAAAAATTGTCCCCATTTTTCATTTTTGATCTGTAGGAAAAAAATACACATATACACACTCATATATACCCCCGCCACACACAAATATATATAATCTCCAACTTTATTTTTAATTTATCAATATACACAGTTTAAATTTATCAATATACCTTATCATGATTCTGAGTGATATGTTGTACAAATTCAATATGGGTTTTCTGAAGAAACTTCTTAGGCTACTTCTTTCAAAATCCCTGCTGCAGCCTGTACTGTGAAGGCTGCGATAGAAATCTGTCTCTTCACTTCTCCCCATGCCTTAACAGGATCCACTTTGCTTTCAATGTCAAACAGAGCATCATAAATTCCTGGGAATGACTCCCCCACATACTTGTTGTGGCTGCTTGGAGCATAGATGATGTGCCTGTTCACAAAATAGCTTGTTGTATTAGTTGCCCAAATAATATACAAGAGAAAACACAAGAACACTCCACAATTCCCAAATTGTTAATTCCTAAGTTATGGTTTGAATAAGCCACTAAACTTCCAAGTTCAATAAACTTTAAAGGCAAGTCTATGAAATACATATTAATTAATTATATTTTGACTTCAAACAGGTAACTTCAGAGCTCCAACAGTAACGGCAATGATAGTAACAACAGCTGGTAATCGATTAGGGATTATGTTGGCATTAAAGACTTTTGCTTTTTTTTCTAATCCTTAAAAATAACTCTACAATGTTGACATTACTATTTCACAGAGAAGGAAACTGAAATCTGAGGGATTAAGTGATTAAATAATTTGTCTCAAGGCACATTGCGAATAAATGCTGATTTTTTACTACACTACAATACCCTCTGAATGATACCACGAATGTGATAATTAAAGTTTCCTGTTTGTGATCATCAGCCTTCTAATGTGGTGGTTTTTTTTTTCCTTTTTAAAAAAGTTATGCTGACTATTAGGATGTTTAGCATAAAGCATGAAGAATCATTAAAAACACGTTGCAACGATCCTGTTTAAACCTGACCTACGCAGAAGATGCTTATTGAAGGAGCTAAGCCAGTTCACGTCAAACCCTGGAAGAGAAGGACAAGCTCCAGGACAGAGGAACAGAAGCAGGAGGCACAGTCTCTCTGCCGGGGAAACAGTCACCTTGTGGGATGATGCTCCTCTCCCAACGCCCACCTGACAATCACCAGGCAGAAAAATGGGGCTGTCACTGGCTGTTCAGTGATCTAACTCATTCTGCAATACTCAGGAAGACCAGCCTGGGAACAGTTTGTGTTGATTAGGAATAGTTACAATTATCAAGATTTAGGAGGGAAGACAAACCCTAAATGTCAACATTAAGGGAGTAAATAAATATATATGTGTCATGTATTACTTATATTTCACATAAATATATTGTGTTATGTGTACACATAAACACAAATATTCAGAGTATAGCAAAATATGTATACACATTTTAAGAGATGTGATCTATTTATTACTTTTTAAAGTTGAATTGAATTATGGTGGCAATGTGTAATTGCAGAAGTCAAACGTGACTTGTATTCGTCTTTTGTTATTGGTATATATTGAGTATTTACAATTTTAATACAGTTTTTCCTTTCTTAAATTCATTTTTCACAGTGCAAAAAATTTTGACAAAGTGATATTATAGCAGGAAGTAATTTTTGCTTTTCTTACCTATAAAAAGGCCTATCTGGTAACCCTAAAGGATCAGTAAATGCTCGTTCCAGAAACATCAATTGATCATTCATCATTCTCAATAATATTGGGCTAAAAAAGAAAATGAATGAGATTATAACTTCATGAAAATATATGTACTAACCAGCAAACTAAAATTCAGAATAAAACTAAATTTACCTCATCAGTCACCCCTGAGGATTGGTCTAAGACCATCCCCTATAATATCACATATACTCAAGTCCCACAGGGAGCCAGGTACATATGAAAAGTTGACCCTCTATATATGTGGGTTTCATCCCTTGAAAACTGTTTTTCTTTTCTCTCTCTCTTCCTTCTTTCTTTTCTTCCTTCCTTTTTGCTTTTTTTTTTTAGAGATGGGGGTCTCACTCTGTTGCCTAGGCTGGAGTGCAGTGGTATGACTGCAGCTCACTGCAACCTCAAACTCCTGGGTTCAAGCTATCCTCCCACCTCAGTTTTTAATTGGATAAGATTACAGTGAATGATTTTCTTTCTTTTTTAAAAGATAAGGTCTTGCTCTGTTTAAATCATAGCCTACTGTAACCTTGAATTCCTAAGCTCAAGCAATCCTCCTGCCTCAGCCTCCTGAGTAGCTAGGACTACAGGCATGCACCATCACACCCATCTAATTTTTTTTTTTCAGAGGTGGGGTCTCACAATATTGACCAGGCTGGTCTCAAGCAGTCCTCCCACCTCGGTCTCCCAAAGTGCTGGGAATACAGACATGAGCCACTGTGCCTGGCCAAATATTGTATTTTTTATCAACATATTGTATTTTCTATGAACATCTGCTTGCAGATATGAAGCCCACCCATAGGACTGGCTGACTGTATTTATGGAAACAAAAAAACCTGTGTATAAGTGAACCTTCTCAGTTCAGATCAAACTGAGAAGGTTCACTTATAACACAAACTGTTGTTCAAGGGTCAATGATCAATTTTCAATTCCACAAAAACAGTTGCATGTGCCAATAGAAACGATGATAGTAATTTGTATTTATATAGGAATAACATTTAATTGATATGCCTAGATATATAAATATAGACAAGATTTTTTTTCACTTTAGGAATACTAATAATCCACTCACAATAATGAAATGACATAATCTTCTAATATTTAGTAAGATACCTGGCAAATTATAAATATTTACCAAGTGATAACTGATCATTTTTTTATTCTTATTACTAAAGATAAACATTATGAACACAACAGGTGGTCTTTACTTCATTCTTGTCACAATACCTGGATGCCTGATATATATCCAACACTCCCTGCTCTCACTGAACTCACATCCCAAAAGGGGGTTGATGGAGTTGTTATTTTCATCAGAATAAGTCACTTACCAACAAGCCTTTGAATAGTTCAACAATGAGTTACTGAGTTCAGCATACTAATTCTGTCATAATCTAATTAACTAATAAGAAACAATCATTATAATAAGAGTATATCCTGTTCACTAATTTAATTAGTTAGCTCTTATTTTTTATAAGTTAGTATTGATAATAACAGCATTTAGTGATTGCTTCCTATGGGCCAATTACTGTTTTGATTCTGTATACAGTATTTTTTTAATCTTCAGAGAATTATTGCAAGTTAGACACAGCTCCATTTTGTAGATGAGATTATTAAGAATCGGTAATTACATAACTTGGCCAGGCATGGTGGCTCATACCTGTAGCCCCAGCACTTTGAGAGGCTGAGGAGGGAGAACTGCTCAGGAGTCTAAAACAAGCCTGAGAAACATAGTGAGACCTTGTCTCTACAGATAATTTAAAAAATTATTCGAGAATGGTGGTGTGCTCCTGTAGTCCCAACTACACAGGAGGATGAGGCAGAAGGATTGCCTGAGCCCAGGAGGTCAAGGCTGTGGTGAGCCATAATCGTGCCACTGCACTCTAGCTTGGGTGACAGAATGAGACTCCAACTCTACATAAATACATACATACACACATACAGAACTTGCCCAAGTTAATATTTAAAAGTTTTAGAGTGAAATAGATCAGTATTGTGTTCTTTTAACTCTTCTTTTAACAAAATGAAAATGGGAAACTAAAGCCCCATAGTTTGGATTTGAGCTACTTTCAGCATTTATTTATGTAGCATTATGAACTCCGGTTTTGTGATGGTGTTAAGGTAAATAAGACATAGGCTTCAGCTGTTAGTAGTTCACATAAATATAAGAGACCACATAATGAAAGATAATGTCAATAAGAGGCTATAGGTTTCTGAATCAAATTAACAAAGCACTGCTACAAATACAAAGACTTATGTGGATATACACACATATAAAAACACACACCTCTCCCTCTCTCTCTCTCTCTCTCTCTCTCTCTCTCTCTCTCTCTCACACACACACACACACACACACACACACACACACAAATTCTCTTTCTTCCTCTCTTTCTGGGCTATCACTAAAAACTCCAGATGATCCTTGTACACAGTAGAGTTCAATTCAAAGTAATCCTGGAAGGTCACTACACTATAGGTGGTATTTGCTTCATTCTTGTCACAATACTTGGATGCCTGATACACACCCAACACTTCCTGCTCTCACAGAATTCACATCCCAAAAGGGGTGAGTAGAAATGAGTAGGCAGAATCTTTTCACTCTTGAAACATGTTGACCTCCTCAGGGATGACTGGAGGACTACAGGTCTTGGGGTTGACTCCTATGTGAATAGGAAGGGCCCCAAGAGTCAACACCTGCATCCTTTGATGAGGCAAATGAATGATACCAGAAAAGCAGACTTTAAAAGTAACTCTTCTGTAGATTTCAAAGTTTTTGTTGAGAAATTCAACATTCAGTTGAGTTTATTTAGCAAGCATTTACTGTTATTATGTGAAATGCACAGCCCAGGTGTTTTAGGGTTTGTAAGTATATAAAGACACAGACTGTAACTTAACTATCATTTAGAGAAAATAAGACAAATACAGAAATACTTAGAAAAGGAAAGCTGAGTGTACCACATAAACCATAACTCAAACCATGAAGCAGTTTGTCATGGGGAGGAAAGTTTTTTAAAGATAGAAAAATCAGCTGCATAGAATACATGGTGTTTGAGATCTCCCTTAAATGTATTTCTCATTATAGATGTTTTTCAATCCACATAAAAACCTTGAAAAGAACTGTAAAGAATAATAAAACAATTTGCTGATATTCCCCTTGGAATAACACAATTATTAATTGTTTAACTCTCATTAAGTTTCTCCATATTTGTTCAATAAAAATTAATAAAACTATGTGTATAATTTTATATTATTTCTGCTTACTTAATAATGTATTATAAATATCTTATTATACTGTGTTTATAATCATCAATTTTAATGGTTAAAAAATGTTCAAATTGATGAATGTCAAATTTTTTAGTAATTTCTCTCATGCATTAGGTTGTTTTGAATTATTTGTTATTATCATTTTAGAATTCCTTTTTATAAGCAGTCTTTTTTCTCCAAAATTTAGACTTTTTTCTTAAGAAAAAATTCAAGAAATGAAAATACTATGTCAAAGTATAAGAACTCCATGACATCTCTTGAAACTTTAGCAATATTGATTCTTTTCAAAAGTTAAAATTCACAATGCTTTAAGAAAAGCATGAAAATGCAATCAAGTTTGAAATTGTTATTAATTTGATAATAAATTTATCATTATTTTCATTTGTATCTTTGAATTAGTGAACTGCAATATTTTACTATATGTTTCTTTACAGGTGTATCTTTGACAAATTTTTTGAATTGTCTTACCCATTACCAATATTTCCAACTTGTCTCTTTATATTTTCTTATCAATTTTCAAAACATATTTTTATAATATATATATTACTCACTATATTTAGCTGGAAAATAAGTTTCCAGCTCTTTTCTCTTTGTTTTTGAGTACTAATTTTCATATTCTGAACCATGTTAATGTTCACAAATTTCCCAGCATTGTTTCTCTGTTGATTGTAAACTTTGCATCTCTCTTTCAAGAAATTTCCATTTTTAATGAATAATTCTTCTACACCTGTTATTTATGTTTACATACAGTGTGAACTGAAGCAGGTACTCTCATGCTTTTCTGATGTGAGATTCTGAGTTTACTTTTTAACCAGTTACTTAAAAAACTTATGAAATATGTTTGCTGTATAATTCTTTCTTTCCCCATTGATTATTGCTACATCCTTCATTACAAATACTTGCTTATACATCACTGAATTTCCAGTTCTTACCTTTCTATGTATTCTTACATCAGTTCCCAAGGATTTCCAATCTATAGCATGACGATGTTGACCCTTAAAATACTACTTTTAAAATTTTTTCCTTAATAGTCTCATGATTTTTAATTCTACCTTAATTTTTATTATATTTTACTTTTCTTATTTTATACAGAATTAATCCCAAATGTGTGACATTTCCAAAAATAGTGGTTTCAATATTTACTACTTGGATACATAGAATTTTGCCAGCCGGAAGTGGAAATGAGGAACTCTATGTGAAGGTAATGACTTCTAGAAGAGGAGGAAAGAAAGTATGCTCTGGAAATAAAGGAATCTGACTGACATATGATGCAGATACTGAAAGAATAGCAGATAACACAGAGAAAGCTGAGGCCACACAGTGGAGGCTCGTCAGTGTCAGAAAGGTGTGTTTTAACTAATCAGCTGACAATAGAGAGGCACTGGCATTTCAGAGCAGCACAATTCCCACTCAGAATGTGAGAGATAGGTCTTTGAGAGGCAGAGCAGCCCTGTACAGGACATGTTAGAGTAGGGAGATAAAATTAAAAGGTAAAGCCTCTCCAGAGATATTTCAGCAATGATGATGTAAAATTAGCATTTCCTTTTAATCATATTCATTATATTCAAAACGTATGCATATATGTAGAACATACTTGCTTTTGTCAATGTCTTGTAGTCTTTTGCTGAACTTAGAGGCAATTTCTGTAAAATTCTTTACTGCAGAAAAAAGTGAATCTGAAATAGAAATTAGGATCATCAAAAGCTTTAAAAATATGCTTTCTAATGGCATCGTTCTATAGTTCAAGAAAAGGAAACTATATCGAAAGTACCCAGTCGGGCTTGGTGGCTCAGCCTGTAATCCTGCGCTTTGGGAGGCTGAGGTGAGTGGATTACCTCAGTCTGCAATTTTGAGACCCACCTGGGCAACTTGGCGAGACCTCATCTCTACAATAAATCAAAAAATTAGCCGGGCATGGTAGCGTGCGCCTGTAGTTCCAGCTACTTGGAGCAGCCACTGCACTCTGGTCTGGGCAACAGAGTGAGACTCCAACTCAAAAAAAAAAAAAAAAGTACCCTCTTTTATCTTTTACAAGTTATTCATATTTGTCTAAGATGTGAACATCCATAAAATGGAAAACACATTTATAGACATATACAGAATATCTGATCATTTAGAATAGTGATAAATAATACATGGCCTAAGCTAGGTCATAACATTTAGAGATTAATGAAAACATACAGATAATGAATTTTGAAAGAGGAAGAGTAACATACCAAATGACACACTGTAGGTTTTCATTTCCTGTGGGTGTTTCATTGAGATATTATATATTTTGTCAGCATACTTCCTTAAAACTACAGCATAGTCTCGACAGTCAAAAGGGAGCACTACAGAGTTAGCTAGTTCAAACACCATCCCTCCTCGAATCTGGGCCACAGTGAGGTGATATTTAAACGTTGGATCATAAAATTTTTCCACCAACTCATATGTTTCATAGACACTGTGATATAGTGGATAGCTGCTGAATTTGTTTGCTTCCTACAAGAAAAAAAAAGAAATATGTACAATGACTTATAATGTTTGTGACCAGTCTGGGTAACATAGTGAAACTCTGTCTTAAACAAATAAAAAATAGCATAATCAACATTTGTATATCCAACCTTGAATTGTATTCCACATTCTTTATAATAAAATAATAAATAAATAAATAACTTGTAATAAAATGCATAGCACAGCATTTACTATTAATATTAGTAAGAATGTTTGATCAATAATGAATAAAGGTAGTACTTAATTTCCTCAATAAGCTGCATACTAAAAGATCTAATATTATAATATATAAACACACTTCAGGCTTGAACCAATTAAAATATGTGAATATGATATGAACAATATTATTACAAAATTCTTTTGGAGATACCTCACAAACTTGCCTTTACAAATACAGGAAGCTGGGCTCAGTTGGCTCAGCCTGTAACCCCAGCGCTTTGGGAGGCTGAGGTGAGTGCATTGCCTGAGCCCACAGGTTCGAGACCTGCCTGGGCAACTTGGCGAGACCTCATCTGTACAATAAATCAAAAAATTAGCCAGGCGTGGTAGCGT
>NW_007255724.1:909547-966121 GCF_000164805.1 Carlito syrichta
TGCACTCCAGTCTGGGTGACAGAGTGAGACTCCAACTCAAAAAAAAAAAAAAATAATACAGGAAATGTGGAGACATTTAAAGAATCTTAAATAAAAGAAAATACAATCCTTCATTTGAGTAATACTGATGTACGAAGACAGAGAATTGTTAGAGGCAATAAGCATTACACAATATTACATAAGAAAGAATGCTAAATTGTTTATCACTGAAATTTCATGAATAAATGATTCTCTGACAACCAGTGTGCTGAAGGATGGAGAGTTTGAGTGGTGAGGGGTTCAGCAGTGGACTCACTGAGAAGAGCAAAAGGATGCACAAGCAGGTGTAAGGAAAGCCAAGAGCACCCATAAAAGGAAGAAAGAAGAACATTTCAAAATGTAAACTGCTAGTTTACAATGTTTGACCATTCTTAAGATGCTGTTTATGTTTTTGATATAAAGGAACAATTTATATAGAGATGTGTTGAAGACACTTGGATTCTGGAACCCTGGCCGGTCAGGGTTTCAATCTAGACTACAGAATTTATTAACCACTGCGTGTGTAATCCCAGCATTTTGGGAGGCAGAGGCGAGAGAAATGCCTGAGCCCAGGGGTTCCAGACCAACTTGGGCAACTCAGCAAGACCTCATCTCTACAATAAAAAAAAAAAAAATTAGCCGGGCATGGTAGTGTGCGCCTATAGTTCCAGCTGCCAGAAAGGCTGAGGTGGAATGATCGCCTGAATCCAACAGGCTGAGAATCTGGTAGCAGTGACCATGACACTGCACTCCAGTCTGGATGACAGTATAAGACTCTGATTTAAAAAAAAAAAACAACTTAATTTCCAAAAATTGTGAGTGGTTACCTGACCTTTCTTTGTCATAGTATTTTTCCATAAGTAAAACATAGATAATATAATAATATCTACTCTCAGCACCATCCTCCATATAACCTTGCGTTTCTACCCCAATGGCAGGATATTAAAGATTTCCTGTGAGCGGGGCTCAGTGACTCAGCGGCTCAGCCTGTAATCCCAGCACTTTGGGAGGCTGAGGTGAGTGGATTGCCTGAGACAATGGGTTCGAGATCAGCCCGGGCAATTTAATAAATCAAAACTTAGCCAGGCATGGTGGCGTGCGCCTGTAGTTCTGCAACTTGGAAGGCTGAGTCGTAAGCATCACTGGAGCCCAGCAGATCGACGCTGGGGTGGCTGTGAGTGTGCCACTGCACTCCAGCCTGGGCGACAGAGTAAGACTCCAACTCAAAAAAAATAGATTTTCTGTGTGTGAAAAACAACTAGCTCAAATGAAAAAAACCTGAATGTTGAATGTAAATCCCCAGCCGCCTTTACTGTATTTGGAATTGAGCTCAGTCTCCTTCCCCTGCTGCAATATCCCTACTGCAATATTTTTAAATAAAGTCTTTTTTACCATTTTAACATGTGTCTTTAACAACATAAAACTGAAAAATGAAGTAGCAACATAAATACATTATTTATAAACACAAAGGTAGGGATCAGAAGAAACCAATTTTAAAAATTTGCAAGTGTTTTAATCTGATGCTCATATATTAGGGATGGGACAATCATGAAAGTGAGATAAGAAACCACTGTCTTTAAGCTCTCTAAGAGCTACTTGACATTTTATAAATGATGTACCTATGTTACTTTGACGAAAATGAAAACAAAAAAATCATCATCAACAACAAAAGAGAATATGATTAAAAGAATACACAGGTCAAGTTTCAAGTCATGAGAATTAGTGCCAATAATACTTGAACACAGGGCTCAGAACACCAGATGCAGACACTATCCCATGTGGTAGAAGCGCCGTCAACCAGGAAGACTTCTCCCTTCTGCTTTCAAATTCCTCTATTCCTTCTAATGCTTGAGTCACTTTTTTTTGGAGTCAGAAGTATTTGTTCAGTTAAAATATATTCAAAACAATCTTACAGAATGTATTGAAATAGACTTACCCAATTTTTTGTATACCGTGCTCTGCCTGAGGCAATTCCAAGTCTTTGGAAGAACACCTCAAAATCATTACCAGATCCCAACTTGCCAATTCTTTTAGGGAAAAAATAACAGAACTATGTCAGAGTAATTTCTTCCTCAAGTCCAGGTTAGAGATCAATTAAACTAAACTCCATTCTTACTATCATAAATATAATTTTTAAATGTATAGCCTTAGATATACAGCAAAAATGAAAGGAATATTAATTCTAATAATAAAAATCTACGTTTATAAGACTGTTTAGTGCAGGAGTAACTATTATGTAAGTCACATTTTTTAAAAAGATTCCTAAAGCTGGAAATCATTTTCCTTTAGATTCTTCATTCTACTATTTTATTTGTTACACAGGATAGAGTGAAAAGAAGCAAGAATTTTTTTAGATAATTCAGACATAAGTTTTGTTCTTATTAATTTAAATTACTCATGCTATTGATACCTATAATCATAGACTATTGAAATATATATTCCTCTCTCCCTTTGCTTGTGAAGATACAGTCAATGCTGAAGTGATGCTTATATTTTTATTAGAGTAGCCAAAATATTTGTTAACTATATGATCCTTAGAAAAAGAATAATTACAGAGTCATGAGGAGACAGAAATATGAGGGCAATTATTTTTCACTATTATCTCCATTACAGATTAAGCATCTATAATTTGAAAATTCAAAGTCTTTAAATTTCTAAGCACTGACATGATGCTCAAAGGAAATGATCACATGAGCTGGGCATGAAACCGCTACTCAGGAGGCTGAGGTCACATGATCACCTGAGACAAGGAGGTTGAGGCTGCAGTGAGCTGTGATCGTGTGCCACTCCTCTCCAACCTAGGGGTAACAGAGTGAGACCCTGACTCACAAAAAAAAAAAAAAAATGCTCACTGAAGTTTTTCAAGTTTGGGTTCTTTGGATTAGGGATGCTCAACCAGTAAGAATAATGCAAATATTCCAAAACCCCAAAAAATTGAAACTCCAAAAAAAAAAATTATTAAAAAACCTCTGGTCCCATGCATTTTGTGTAAGGAATACTCAACCTATATAACCTTTTTAATGTACCATGTGTATATATTACCTATTCAAAATAGAAACATTTTTTGATGCCCTACAGATTTAACTTCAAAACATACAAATAATATTGTACTCGTGAACCTAAGTAATATTTTTCCCTTATTATATTTTAGAGGATTCTGAAAGTTAGTTTTTTTAAAATTAATGATTGAAAGAAAATACCTTCTTATTGTCAAAACAACCTCACACTAAATTCAGAAGAAAGTTTCATTTGTTTACCTGGGTATGCCACTAAACTCAGGGGAAGGACTTTTTTCATTCCAGCTTTCATAAAGAGATTTGCCTTCAAAGCCTTCATCAGGACTTTGCAGCTATATACATTAAAAAAAAAAAAAGAAGACAACAAATAAACGAGATGTATTGAAACCTTAATTCCATCAACCAGGAAGTGAATAGCTGAATTACAGTTCAACAAAACCAGAGATGCAATTAATTCATTAATTGGAAGCCATGAAAATTACAATATAAGTTTCTGACTATGAAAAAAGTACATATTACTATGTATAAATGCAACCACATTATAGAAAGAAATGTATAAAGTTCATAGAAAAAAGATTACATCATTTTAGCACCAAGTCATTGTCTTTAGATGAACTGTCGTATTGTATACTTTTTTTATCTGTTTTTCTAATTTGAGAGAAACTATTCTCAAAATCATATATTTCTTCTCTTTTATGAAAAATGAAAATAAAATAAAGTTAGCCAGTTGTCTAAGGGAAAGTATTCATTTTAATAATGTTTCTTGCCAGTAAGGTTGCCAAAGTCAATAAATAATGCATAATAAGATACAATGTAATTAATATTTTATTTAACTGAGTATGTATTGTAACTGGGTTAAACATTGAGCTTACTTAAATACATTTTCTGGTTTTACAGAGAAGAAAACCAAAGGAGTAATATATGACCTATGATTGAACTCTAGACTAAGAGCATTAGGTGCTGTGCCAAAAAGACTTAGCAAACTAGATTAATTAATGTTCCATTATTACTTACAGGTAATTGAACAATATATGGTATAAAATGTTTTATTTTATATTTAATTCATTTAAGTCATATGTACTATTTTTCAACAAATTCTATTCAAAAATATTATAGAGTATCTACATTGTTTAAGAATTTTTGTAGACTTTAGGGATACAGAGATCAATAATACTTATACTCTCTACTAATAGGTCCCCTGTGAGTAAAAAATGTGCAATTAAATGTGCTATAATAGATATGTGCAGGCTTTATCAGGACTTTGCAGCTATATACATTAAAAAGAGAGCCTGTATGAACAAACAGAATCAGAAGTTATGCCAACAACTTAATTTATAAAATGCAAATAAATAAAGCAATAAAATTATTTCACTCAAGCTTAAATTTACATAAAAAATAAGGGACCGTGCACTATTCTCAGAAATGCAAATTTGAAATACTGTAAAAATACATTATGAAACCATCATTTTATCAGCAAAATTTGAAATACTGCAAATCACTTTCCCAAAACAGACTCTCAAATTTTCAAGAATCATATCATTTCAAACCTGACCTAGAGAGTAATTTTTTCTGTAACTATCATGGGATGCCACCAATCCAGGTAGTAAAAAAAGTAACTGCCAAGCTTTTTCAGCATTAAATTTAAATTACATGAATGTTGGCAATTATCTCAAATATTATGTTTCAGATATTTAAATTTTATATGCTGTATGGTGATTGATAAAACTTCAGGCAAATGATGGAGTTCTTAGTTAATTAGATGAATAGTTCATCCTTCCACCTCAGGCTTCCAAGTAGTTTGAACTCTAGGTGTGCGCTACCACGCCTGGCAAATTTTTTTGATTTTTATTGTAGAGATGAGGTCTTACCATGTTGCCCAGGCTAGTCTTGAACTTGCAGGCTCAAGCAATCCTCTCACCTTGGCCTCCCAAAGTGCTGGGATTACAGGCTTGAGCCACTGTGCCCGGCCAAGAATAGTTATTTTCATATCAATTTTTATATTCCAATAAGTTAAGATATATGATTAACTTCTATGCTTTTGAAACCATAGCCTAATAACATTTAGGTTTTATGTATAAGCCCTATATGAAAGAATATAATTGTGTTTTTCTTGGTAATTACATTTTAATTAGTAATTTTATTAAATAAACAGCATTTTGTTTTGTTTCTAGTTCAATTCAGGTCAGTTAGAGATAGTTAGCAGTAAACCTGTCATGCAAAAACCACTCCATTCTGATTAACTTTGGGATCAGGACAAGTGGATTTCTGGAGTAAGAGAACTAAAGTAAAGCACCACCTGTCAGTCCTATAGGAATTCGGGCCCCTCCTATCAGCCAGGCTCAGTATCTTCTGCTGTTGTGAGAATCAGGCAACACCGAGCTGTCAGCCAGGCGCAGTGGGGCTAGAGGCTGGAGCCCAAGGCAGAAAGCCTGAAAGGACCTGTGTGACCTCACCCAGCTTCTGCCCCAAAATGATTTGCCCCTGGAAGCTAGTACTTGGTATTTTTATGCATATTCTTTCTCAACCAGTAATAATCTTTAATGGGTCTTGTGTCATGAATTAATTAATACTGCCATATTGAGAAGTATAAACTAGTTTTAAAATAAGGAGCTAAACCATAGAAGCAAGTCTTGGTTCAGCTGCCGTACAAGTTGTATGACTTTGGGAGTTGATGATTGAGCTCAGTTTCCTTGTTTCCAAATGAGATGGTAGACACGATGCCACCCACAGGCTGCCTCATATTGGTGAGGGAGGAAGGCAGTCGTATGTGAAAACAGTTTATTACACGTGCTGTTCTGCGGAGTGTATATGGGTTGCATGAAACAAAGGCAATGAATTACAAAACAACACCAATGTCTAACTTAATAATAGTACCTCGAGGAAACATTGTCTGTAGAACTTAGATTTTCTTAAATTATATGTCATTATTTTTACCTCTTTTGTTAGGTCATATACCAAGCTGTACATCAGTGGAGTACAATCGACTCTCAGAGTGTAGATTCCTGAAAGATAAAGAAAAGGCAGATTTTAAAAATTGTGATTTCTTTCTGTTATTCTGTAAGTCAAAGACCATTGCTAACTCCCTAGCCAGAATGATCCTTTTACAACCTCAGCTTCCCAGCGGCTCCCCATCCCACTCTGTAACAATCATCCTCCTCACCGCAGCCCATGGTGCCATGTCGGAGACAACCCCAGGCCGTCTCTCAAATCTTCGTCTCATGCTCTGCCTCAGAATACTCCCTTAGGTCTTTGCGCACACTGTTCCCTCCACCTGGAACAGTCTTAAGCATTATGTCTGCATGCCCCACACCTCCTCTGGTTCAACCTCACATCTTCTGAGAGACTTCCGACCACCCTACCTAAAACAGCACTGTTCCATCCCCCTTCCAGCCCCTATCTATCTTCACCGTGGCTCATTTTTCTCCACACTACTCATCTACCTGACATATTATGTACTTGTACTTTCATTGTCTGTCCTCCCGATAGACTAAAAATCCCATGGGAACAAGTTCCCTTTTTATTTGCTGCCACATCCGCAGTGCTTAGAACAGTCCTAGTATTTAGCATTTCTCCTTAAAAATATTTGATGTGAAAATGAATGTGTGGGCCAGGTGCTCTCCAACTAGTTCTTAATGGAGAGGAGAATTGGAGTCCCTGTTCCTTGGAAGTTCACGGGCTGGTGGGTGTTAGAGGCACGAGAAGCAGCCAAGGCAGGGCTCTTGGGAAGCCAGGCAGCTGCCTGAGGAGGCGGCTGCCTGGGGGATTGGCTGGACAATCAACACAACTTCACCTAGGGTGGACTCTTAACTGAGTCTTCTAGAACCAGAAGGAGTCAGCTAGGCAGAAAAGAAATCACTTTTGCAACTATGGGCAAAGCCTATATAAATGCCCAGAAATGGCCGGGCTCAGTAGCTCAGCCTGTAATCCCGCACACTGGGAGGCCAGGGTGAATGAATTGCCTGAACCTGAGGGTTCGAGACCCGCCTGGACAACTTGGCGAGACCTCACCTCTATCATAAATCAAAAATTAGCCAGGCGTGGTAGCGTGCGCCTGTAGTTTCAGCTACTTGGAAGGCTGAGGCGGAAGGATCTCCAGAGCCCAGCAGGCCGAGGCTGCAATGGCCACTGGGCGACAGAGTAAGACTCCAACTCAAAATAAATAAATAAATAAATGCCCAGAAATGTAAAAGCACACAAATACACTCAGAGGATGGAAAGCAGTCTTGATCCCAAAGCTTTGATCCATGTCTAGGCCCAGCAAAAGTTGAGGCTTTGCAAATAGAGACACCCCAGCAGGGTTGTTTATGGAGCTTGAAATGTTGATTTCAGAATTCTAAGCTTCATCTGGAAAAATAAATATGTACACATAGCTAATGTAACTTTTAAAACAGAAAAAGTTATAAGGAAGGACAGTGGCAGCATTTATTAAACTTGAAATGCTCATATCCTGGGATCAAACAATTATACTTGTGGCGATCTACCCGCCCCTCTATACTTTCTATAGAACAAATATGCAAATTAAAGGATATTTACTGCAACAAACTGAAGCAACCTGACCATATCCCTCAGTTAGATAACTGATATATAAATTGTCCTATTTAACACAAAGTAGGCTGGGCGTGTTGGTGGCACGCCTGTAATCTAGCACTTTGGAAGACTGAAGCAGATGGCTTCAGACCAGGAGTTCCAGACCAGCCTGGGCAATATAGCGAGATCATATCCCTACAAAATATGAAAATACTAGCCAGGTATGGTGCTGTATGCCTGTAGTTCAGGCAATTTGGGAGTATCACTTGAGACCAGGAGGTTGAGACTATAGTGAGCTATGGTCGTGCCACTGCACCACAGGCTAGGCAACAGAGCAAGACTCCAACTCAAAATAAAAGTGAAGATTTTTGTTGTTTGTTTTTAAGTGAAGTAGATAGATATGTACTGACATGGAAGGTGTTTCACAATATGTTGCTGAATGAAAAAGGCAAGTTGTAGAACCATTTAGCTAAAATATGATACCAAACTTGTACAGAGTGCTAAAAGGCAACAGAGTGCAGTGGCTAGAAGGATAGAGCTGAGACAAACCAGCATGATTTGAGTCTAATCTCAAACTTTCACTGGTTGCGAAACCTGGAGAAAGTTACTCAGCCCCTCCGAGTATCAGTTTCCTCTTCTATATAACAGAGATAATAAAAGTACTTACCTCAGAGGTTATTGTGAATATCAAGTAATTTTTTTTTTGCCATGTAAAGCACTTAACACAGCACCTGAGGCATTAACAGCACTTTGTGTGAGCTAGATTCTACATATGAATGTCAACATGATGGAAACACCTGGAGGTGAGGATGGTAGCATCTTTGGAGAGGGGAGAAAGTTTGAGACTGGCTTGTGTGGAAGTTTTGCCTTATTTGTAAATTTTTCATTTTAACGTTAGAAATTCAAGAATTCATAATTGTATTATTTGATAAATGAACATTTAATAACATTTTAATTAGAAAACAAAGTGAGATGGTATCCCAATCATACTGTACCTCGCGTGTTCTTTGTTCTTGATTTTGAAAATTATGGGGACACAATGAAGCATTTCAAACCAAGGAATGACATAAGGAAAACATAATGACTTTTTAAAATGCATTAAAAATCAAGTCTAAATAACTAAGGCTAGGTACAGTGGTGCATGCCTGCAGTCCCAGCTACTAGGGAAGGTGAGGTGGATGGCCTCAGCCCAGGTGAATACATATATTCTAAGTCTACCTTAATTCATTCATGCCACTGATACTTATTTAACAAGATATAAGGCTTCCAGGAATAAACAAGCAAAATGCTGTCTTTTCCTTGCCAAAGAATCCAAGCCATTGAGAAAGGCAGCGAGTAAAACAAATAATTATTTAATACAGATAGTTATGAGTGCTGCAAAGACATGGCTTCCCTGAGAAAGTAACATTCCAGGGGGACTATGAGGATAAGTACTAAGCTGGTGGAAAATGTACTGAAGAGAAATCTGAGTGCAGAGAACAGCAGTGCAATGTCTGGGAAGTCGCTTATGGTCATGAATCAGGAAGATGAGTGGAGCTGCCATGCAGAGACAGTGGAGGGCTTCATTTTGGCAGAAATCAACCTGAGAAGCCCTTTAGTTTGAACTTTTGCTTATTAAACACACCTCATGATACAAGGCCTGTCTCAAATGCCTATCCTATTTCTTAAACCTTTCCTGAAGTTGCTATCATTCTGTCCTCTGAACTCCCAGAGCAGTTTGTTCACACCCCTCAAATAGTACTTGCATGTATTATAATCCAACACTGATTTATTTTATCACCTAGACTGAGCTACAAGTTCCTGAGTATAAGCTCATTCCTTACTAACTAGCCTCTGTTTCCTCTGAATCCCTAAAAAAGTAAATTGCACAGAGAGGCACTCAGGAAATTGTTGCTACATTGATTTAAATACAAATTTAAGAACTTGCTTATCATTTTTCAGTAATAATTTTTAAAAAACACTTGAGAGGAAATATTGAAAATCAGTATTTTTCAAAAGTGTTAAAATATTATGATGAAACTGGGGATTAAAACTAAATGCTTTTTTCAATCCCATGCTAAAATTGCAGAACTCTTTAGGCATTCAACAGGTGCCTACTAAATTCCTGCCATATATAAGGGAGTCTGTTCATCAAAGAACACTGCTTTTCACATCAGTATTCTATACCTCAAGCCAATAAAAATACATCTTTCAACTAGGGCTGGAAAAACAGGCGCAGGTTCCCTATTCACATGTGAATGGACTGCCCTCCTTGTTGGTTCATAATTTATAAACTAGATAGTAGCTCCTGCCATAATTACATCTTATGAGAACAATGAGATTCACCTTCTAGAGAAGAATCGGCATTAATATAGGCCACACCCCGCTCTTGAAGGAGTCTTGAATTCTCCTATAATAAAACAGAAAACTGTAAACATATCATCATAACCCACTCTGCTCCCCCCAAATGCACACATACATTTATTGAACGTAGATTTCTAAATTAAGTTGACCCATGTTAACCACAAATTTGACCTGAGTCCCAAAAGAGAATCGGCTTGAAAGAATTTGAATAAAGGTTATTGATAAGAAACAACAAGGAAAATTTATTTAAAACTAACTTTTAAGATGAAACTGTCTGCAGACTTATGGTAAATGGAAAAGTAGTTAATTTATTAAATACACTGTAATTTACCCTTCAAAAATTAATTTTGGCCAACTTAAGAGATTTTTCAATGACAGGCTTCTCATGAAATTCTCATTATTTAAGCAGAGACTCTTGCGTGACTCACAGAGAATGAGCTATTTCAATTTATGAAAAATTCCTCTCTGTACCCCAAATAAGTCAAATCTTGTAAGATGGCACCATCTGCTGTTGAATGTTGATAAATTACACATTTTTAGAGCATGCAAAAAAAAAAAACCGTGGCAACTTTTTTTGAGATATCAATGTGTATTTTGAGTCTCCAAAACATACATTTCTAAGCATTCTGACTGTGAGAGAGTAAATGAAAAAAAATGCAACTCCAAGTGAAGGAAATAATTTGAAAAAGACAAATCTTACCCTCAAAATATTTAGGCTCTTACAGACACAGATATAATTCTTTCTTGTAAAAGCTTTAGGTAAGTCTATAGACAAAATAAAAAATAGCACTTTTTTTTCCCAAAGAAAATTAGAGTTTACAGGAGTTCACGTAATAACTGGAGTACAATAAAAGTCAATAAACATATACAGTATGACTGGAAATTAATGGAATAAATATTAACCTTGCATATATTTACTTAACATTATTTATACAAAGCCAATACATGCAGGTAAAATGACTTTTCAAGAGAGCTAATAAATATTTTGTGGTGAAACTTTCTGTCTTACTTTTAACATGATTTAATATAGAGTAGGTCATTATGGTGTAAAGATAAATGTAAAAATTATAACTTATTGTAGAAGTTCAAAGGGTATTTAAATGCAGTTCACTTTAGCAGCTATTCGAAAAGCCAAGTAGAATCATAATGAAACCAAATAGATTTTTTTTTTTCTTTTTTTTTTGAGTTGGAGTCTCACTCGGTCGCCCAGACTGGAGTGCAGTGGCTGCTCCCGGCCACCGCAGCCTCGACCTGCTGGGCTCCGGTGATCCTTCCACCTCAGCCTTCCAAGTAGCTGGAATTACAGGCATGCGTTACCACACCCGGCTGATTTTTTAATTTATTGTAGAGATGAGGTCTCGCTGCCCAGGCAGGTCTCGAATCCACGGGCTCAGGCAATCCACTCACCTCAGCCCCAAATAGGTTTTGATGTTTGGTTCCTAGTATGTCTATCACACTCCCCAGAAATAAAGCTAAATTAATTTTGACAATTGACATTAAAGAGCTCTAAACAGTTCAAATGAAGCTTAGTTCTTTAGCAACAAAGAGATTTTTATTGTCGATTTTTGAGCTAGAATATGTTGCTTCAGATTTTGGGGGGGAGAGAATATTTTCTCACTGAATGCACTTATTATTTTTAATTGCTTGGCAATTAAGTCCTACATGTTTTATTACTATACAAAATTTACATTGCAGCAAATTACCAACTAACCTCTGCCCACTCAGTAGAACCGAGAAGACCAAATTCTTCTGCATCCCAGCTTGCAAACAAAATTGTTCTTCTAGGCCTCCATCCTAAAATACATGTGTACACATATAAATGTTAGAAAACTTCATGATATACTCAAGATATGACCAAGTCCAAATGGAAAACAAACCATAAAACCTCATTGGTTGTCTGCAAGGGTGAATTATGCTGAGAACCGTTACTCTTATAATTTCCTTTTGTAAGACTTTAAAGTTGATGTCACTACAAAAATAGCATGACTGCATAAAAAAGCATGGAAATATAGGCACAGTAAAAATTCTGCAAGGGTAAAAATATTCCAATAGGTTTATAATATTTGCTAAGCATAGAAAGTCCTTGATAGTCAGCAGCTGCCAGAGTAAAAGAAGACATTTCTAGATGTGGTTGGTGTTCTGAGAGCAGACATGACTGAAAGAAAATTCTTTAGAACTCTTCCTGCTGTTCTGACATCAAATGGACAATTGTTCAGTATCAGCTGGTTGTGTGATTTCATTCCATTCTCTGCCAGAATTAGTCAACGGGGCTCTTAGCAATAGCACTATCTGCTGTCACTGAACACCACATGATTTAATAGGGAGGTGATAGGGCTTGGAGTTGTAAACACTGACCTTGGAGATAAAGGAAGATCTTGTCTCAAACCCTTGTTCTCTCACTTACTATTAGTGTGACTAAGAGAAGGTTATTCAAACTCATTAAGCTTCCATTTCTTCACTTGTGTACCAGAACTAACAAAGTAAAAATAAAGACACCACTTAATTGCTGAAAGGATTAAATGGAATGTTTATAAAGCACTTAATAAGTGCTCCAAAAGTAGAAAATTATGATTTTAGCACATATTTCAAGTGAGCTTAAGAATGTGTATCCTGTAGCAGCTGAGAACAGTGTTTTATTTTTGTTGTTTGTTAATAGTATTATTCATTATTTCCCATAATTCTGTTTTTTGGCATATTCTGTAATTGAAAAAATGATGTTTTATATTTACCACAGGAACTTCCTTGCAAAATCATGACACTTTTTGTAATAAGATTAAATACTGAGGAAAAAAAAAAAGATGGTAGTAGAGCTAGTCGGACTGTGCAAGTCCCCGTGTGAGTGAGTGAATTAAAAATAATTTACATGCATGTCTGTTTGTAAGTTGGGGTGTGAGTGTCTCACTGCATAGGGACTCAGGAGCAAGTGGCCAGGGCTTTCATGGTGAAACAGCTGGTGCCAGCAGCTCCTTGGACCCTAGTGCCTCCCAAGAAGCAGAAGTCAAGTGCCATTTTCTAAAATCAACAAACCTTTTCCTGGGAAGAAGCTACAGGGAGCGACCACTGCCAGACTACCCCACCATCACAGTGCCAGGCTGGTCACTGGCAGCAAGGGCTGTGGAGAGAGTGTGGTGAGGGAGGAAGAGGCAAAGCACCATTGAAGAAGATGAAACAGGTGCCCCCACCACCATCTTGAAAACTAGGCAGTTAAGCTGGCTCACCATGAAGCAAGAGACCCCCTCTCTGAGATAGGTAGGTTAACTAGTCAGGGGTTGATTGTGACCCAGAGGGAATATCCCAGAAGCACAACCTTCAGAGGGACAAAATAATTGTGAAGTCGCAAGCACCCCACCCTCTACCCTGATCCAGCCATGGGACAAAGAGTGTGACCAGAAAAGGTCAAAGATCCTCCCAGGAGATCTGTAGTGAGTCCTGGGCAGACCCAATCTCCTCCTCCCCAGCAATCCTCTGAATGGCAGACCCACACAGTTGGGGCACGACTGAGAGGGACGAACACAGGTAGAGACTGGAAGGCAGCTACACTAGGAGAGATCTACTCTGGGATAGTGTGGTTGGGGTGCCCACCGCCAGCACCTGGGAAGGAGATAATCACACACCTCCCCACCAGAAGGAATTCCCCTGAACTTAGAGAGCAGGAGGTAAGGACTGTTGCCCCACCCAACCCAAACCCCTTCATCCCCCTGGGCCACATGTTATTATGAATGAGCCAGCCAGCCCCACAAGAGATGACATACAGGTTTACCTGAGAATAGCTGAGAGGAATAATTAAAGAATCTGCCACAAGAGGATGGTTAGTGCCCAGAAATTTTTTTAAAATTCTTTTTTGTTCTTTTATTTGGGTTTAGTGTGTGAGTATGTTTGATTGTGTGTGAGGGTTCGATCTGCATCCCCCCCATTTTTTTTGTTGTTTTGCTCTTCTTTTGTTTTTAAAGTGAGTGAATGTGTGCCTAAGGGTTCATTTTGCATTCATTCTCCATTTTTCCTTTAATTTTTAGGGTGTGTGTGGGTGTGTGTGTGTGTGTGTGTGTGTGTGCGCGCGCACATGTGTGCATGTGCGTGTGTGTTTGTGTGTGTGTTTGGTTTTCCTGTTGTTTGTTTTTTTGTATGTTTTTCTGTGTTTTTTAATGTTTCCTTTTTTGTTAGTTTTTTGTTTTGGCTTGTTTTTTGTTTTCTCTTTGTCTTTTTTGTTCTTGTTTTTGCTTTGGCTTTTCTGTGGTTTATTGTATTTTTTGTTATTTTTACCCATTCTATTTCATTCTACTTTTCTCATTCTCCTAATTGCTGTTACTTCATCTTGGGTTCAGGGGTACATGTGCTTACCCATTACTTCATCACATAGACTGGTGGTGGGGAGTGGGTCTCAGGAGGCCCATACACCAGTCAATGAACATTCTAACTTGCAAGTAGTTTCTGAATCCTAACTATCCATCCACCACTTTATCTGAATCTCAAAACTATAAGAAACAGAAAACCTTCCCACCTCTAGCTCTGTTTCAAAACAACAGATTCAGAGGCTCTGACCAGGGCAGAATAGAGGACTAAGAAAAAACAGAAGAGAAAGCCTTGCACACTACTACCCAAAAACGGAATTAAAGAGAAAAGAGATCTGTCATAAATGAGAAAAAAAATCAATGAAAGAACACAGGTAATTCCCAGTGAACTAAAGAAGCAGCACCTGAAAAAAAAATTAAACCTCAGAACCCAAACAATGGAAATCACCAATGATGGGCCCCAGAATACAACAGGGATTAGGGAATGGATGGAAAAAGTGAATAAGACTCAAGAAAGTCAAGCCACAACACTGAAAAAATTTATAACAGAGATTTTGGCCACAAAAAAACTTCATCCAGGAAATAAATAACAAGATGACAAGCATGGCAAGCAGAAGAAAGAATCTCAGAGCTTGAAACCAGCACATAGAATTAAACTGATATGTTACAAACATAGAAAGAAAACTCAGAAAGAAAGAACAAAGCCTCTAAGAGATGTGCAATTATCAGGAGACTGAACTTATGCCCGGTTGATATTCCAGAAAAAGAAAGGGAAACGCAGAACACCTTGGAACAAGTATTCCAGGAGGTTATCCAAGAAAACTTTCCACATCTCACCAGAGATGCAACCATCCAAACACAAAAGATTCAGAGAACCCCTGCAACACATCAAATGAGAAGACCAACTCCTAGATACATAGTAATTCACCTACATAAAGTAGGTATAAAAGAAAAATTCCTAAAGGCAGTGAGAGAAAGGTCATACTACCTACCAGGAAGAACAATCAGAAGAGCAGCAGACTTATCAGCAGAAACACTGCAAACTAAAAGGGACTGGAGTTCAATTTTCAAAGTACTCAGAGATAAACAATTTCAACCAATAATTTCCCACCCAGCCAAACTCAGCTCCATCAGTGATGGAGAATTAAAATCCTTCCCAGATATCCAATCCATAAGAGATTATGCTGCTTCCAGACCAACTCTACAGGAGATGCTCAAGAAGTTATTAAGCACAGAAGAAAAGAGAAAGAAAAAACAACCATGTACTTCCCAAGGATGCAGGAAAACATGAAAGCAACACAACATACCTTGCAATTGCAAAATTGGAAACACACACACATATCAAGTCAAAATTTTAAAAAACCAAAACAGCCATATAAGAGCCTATGACAGGGATAAACTGTCACATTTCAATAATCAGTCTGAATATCAATGGGTTAAATGCACCCCTGAAAAGACATAGAGTGGCAAACTGGTTTAAAAGAACACAACCCAAACCGGGCTCGGTGGCTCAGCCTGTAATCCCGCACTTTGGGAAGCTGATGCGAGTGGATTGCCTGAGCCCGCGGGTTTGAGACCCGCCTGGGCAACTTGGCGAGCCCTCATCTCTACAATAAAATAAAAAAAAATTAGCCAGGTGTGGTAGCGCGTGCCTGTAGTTCCAGCTACTTGGAAGGCTGAGGTGGATGGATCGCCAGAGCCCAGCAGGTCAAGGCTGCAATGGCCAGGAGTGGCCACTGCCCTCCAGTCTGGGTGACAGAGTGAGTCTCCAACTCAAAATAAATAAATAAATAAACAAAAGAACACAACCCAACAATATGCTGCCTCCAGGAAACATATCCTACTACAAAGGAGACCCACAGACTCAAAGTTAAAGGATGGAATATAAACTTTCAGGTGAATGGGAAAAAAAAGAAGAGAGAAGTCATGATTTTAATACAATACAAAACAACCTTCAAGCTATCAAAAATTTAAAAAGATATAGAAGGCATTACATAATGATAAAAAATTCAGTCCATCAACAAGAAATATCCTCCTAAACATATATGCACTCAACACAGGAACACCTGGATTTATAAAACAACTACTAGGTAGCCTAAAAAAGGATATTGCCTCTAACACTATCATAGCTTGGGACTTAAATACCCCACTAACAACCATAGATAGATTATCGAGGCAAAAAAATCAATAAATAGATCCAGAACCTTAACTTGACACTTGATCAAATGGACTTCATAGATATCTACAGAGCACTCCATCCAACAATCATGGAGTATACATTCTACTCATTATCACATGGAACATACTTCAAGATTGACCACATCCTCAGCCATAAATCATCAAACATAAACAAATTCCATAAGATAGAAATACTACTATGCACCTTCTCAGACCACAATAGAATACAAATAAATATTACCACAAACAAAATCCCCTGAAAACACACAAACACATGGATACTAAATGACACAATGCTGAACAACTCCTGGGTCAACACAGAAATCAAAACAGAAATTAAAAGATTCTTGGAAACAAATGAAAACAAAATCGCATCTTACCAAAACCTCTGGGATATCATGAAATCAGTATTAAAAAGGGAATTTATATCTCTATGAACACACATCAAGAAAATAAAAAGATCATAAATCAAGAGTCTAAAAAGTAACCTAAGGGAGCTGGAAAGGCAGGACTATCAAAACCCTAATTTCAGCAAAAGAATCCAGATTACCAAAGTAAAAGCCCAAATACAGGATATAGAAGACAAAATATCATAGAAAAAAATAAAACAAAAATCTGGTTCTTTGAAAGGACAAACAAGATTGATGAAACCCTAGCCAGAATGACCAAGAAAAACAGAGAAAAAGCCCAAATAAACATAATCAGAAACACAAAAGATCAAGTCACAACCAACCCCAAAGAAATACAAAAGATTATCAGACATTATTATGAATGCCTGTATGGAAACAAACTCAAAAACCTAAATGTAATCAAGAACTTTCTGACATCACACAACCTCCCAAGGTTGAAACAAGAAAATGAGACCCTAAATAGACCAATAACAACCAGGAAAATTGACTCTGTCATAAGAAAACTACCTACAAAAAAAAAAAGTCCCAGACCAGACGGATTTCCAGCAGACTTCTACAAAACATAAAAAGAAAAGCTGATACCAATCCTATTGAAAGTATTCTAGACAATTGAAGAAGATGGAAATCTCTCCAAATCATTTGATGAAGCTAACATTACACTGATACCCAAATCAGGCAAAGAACCAACAAAGAGAACTACAGGTCAATATCCCTGATGAATGTAGATGTAAAAATTCTCAACAAGACTAACATATCAGATTGAACAACACATCTCAGAAATTATCCACCATGTCCAAGTAGGCTTCATCCCTGGGATGCAGAGCTGGTTTAACATCTGCAAGACCATAAATAAAATTAAATACATTAACAGATGGAAAATCAATAACTACATGATTATATCATTAGACTCAGAAAAGGCTTTCAACAAAATCCACATCCATTCTTGATAAAAACCCTCGAATGCCTAGATACAGAGGGAACATATCTCAAAATAGTAAAAATCATCTATGATAAACCTAGAGCCAACAGAAATTAGACAGATATTGGAAACATTTCCTCTGAAAACCAGAACAAGATAAATCTGCCCACTCTCACCCCTCCTGTTCAACATAGTGTTGAAAATCTTAGCTAGAGCAATCAGACAAGAGAAGGAAATCAAGGGTATCCAAATAGGAAAAGAGGAAGTTAAGTTATCCCTCTTTGCTGACAACATGATGCTATGACTTGAAAACCTAAGAGAATTTGTCAAAAACCTCCTTGCACTGATAAAAGACTTTGCAAAGTCCCAGGGTATAAAATAAACATGCAAAGCACAGTCACATTTTTATACACTAGAAAACCAAATAAAAAGTAAAATTCCATTCACAATAGTCACCAAAAAACTGTAATACCCCGGCATATTCTTAACCAGAGAAGTGAAAGATCTTTACAATGAAAATTATAAAGCAATGCTCAAAGAAATCAAAGAAGATACAAACAAATGGAAAAATGTTCCATTCTTATGGATTGGAAGAATCAACTTTGTTAAGCTGTCCATCCTATCCAAGGCAATCTACAGGTTCAATGCAATACCCATTAAATTACTTGCATCATTCTTCTCAGACCTGTAAATGACAATACAGAAATTCATATGGAAACAAAAATGACCATGAATAGCCAAAACAATCCTCAGCAAAAGAAACAAAGCTAGCAGTATCACACTCCCAGACTTTAAAATTTATTATAAGGTTACTATAATAAAAACAACTGATATTGGTACAAGAACAGGCATAGAGACCAATGGAACAGGATAGAGATTCCAGAAGCAAAACCTCAATTTCTCAACCAACTTATCTTCAATAAAGCTCAGCCAACAACCACTGGGGAGAGGAGAACCTATTAAGTAAATGGTGCTGGGAAAACTGGCTGACCGCATGCACAAGATTGAAACAGCACCCCTACCTATCACTATATACAAAAATCAACTCCAAATGAATCAAACACCTAAATGTAAAACCTCAAATTTTAAGAATCTTAGAAAACACAGGAGACACTGTTACAGAAATTGGATTAGGCAATCAATTCCTTATCAAAACTCCAAAAGCCCATGCCATAAGAGATAAGATAGACAAGTGGGACGTCATTAAAATGAAAGCTTCTGCAAAGCAAAAGAAACCATCAAGAGAGCAAGGAGACAGCCAAATGGGATATTTTCCAACTGTATATCTGACAAAGGCCTAACATCCAGAATCTACAAGGAACTCAAAAGTGCTGAAGGGTGAGGGGAACAGCCCCATTAAAAAAATGGGCAAATGACAAGAACAGACACTTCTCAAAAGAAGACATATGAGCAGCCAACAGACACATGAAAAAACTCTCAGCCTCACTAATCATCAGAGAAATGCAAATCAAAACTACTTTGAGATACCACCTAACTCCAGTAAGAATGGCCATCATTAAAAAAACAAAAAACAATAGATGCTAGCAAGGATGCAGAGAAAAGGAAATGCTTCTACACCACTGGTTGGAGTACAAACTAATTCATTCTCTATGGGAAACAGTTTGGTGATTCCTCAAAGAAGTAGAAATTGACTTTCCATATGACCCAGAGGAATTCGAATATATACCCAGAGGAACTCAAATCTTTCTGCAAAAAAGATACCTGCACACATGTGTTTATTGCAGCACTAATTATGACAGCAAAAACGTGGAACCAATCGTGCTATCAAAACTGGGCATTTTAAAAACGTGGCACATATGCACAATGGAATACTATGCAGCCATAAAGTACAAAATTATGGACTTCTCAAAAACCTGGATGAATTTGGAGTCTATCATCCTCAGTGATATATCACAGAAACAAAAAACTGAGAGCCACGTGTTCTCACTAATAAGTGGACGCTGAACACCTATTATAATACTACAAAAAAGGAAAAAGGGATTGGCAGTAGCAGGACATTGCCAGGGGATTGGGGGGGGACACATAACATCAATAAGGGTGCCTGGTCCTAAGTAGGTTATTGGGAGCCGGCTGAGGAGGCCCCATCTGAGCGTTAGGGATCCAGGTGGGCTGTGAACCCTGAGACCACTAGGATGAGTTCAGGAGCTGATGGTCCGTTCCCTCTTCTCGTCTTTGCTGTTTGGCACATCCCACTAGCAGGGACTTTGATGATCTAAGCATGAAGCTCTGAGAGTACGACAGGCATGGCTTGTTTTAGGAGTCCATTGTTCCCGTTTCTCACAGACTGCGGTTTCGGCTTTAAACTTAACATAATTCAAACTCAGGTCACATTTGGGAGCCTTTAATATGGTACAAGCTTCTTTATAAGATTTAAAAGTATATTTGTAGAATTAATATATACATATAAAGTGCTGTTTCAATCTTAATAATATAGTTAATTATCTAGAGTTACTAGAAAGCCCAGTTTGTGCTGGGCCACATTTCTTAGGAACTGGTTTGGGCTATAATTAAGAGTTTCTATAGTGTAGGTAGAATTAGCATAAAATAGAAAGGAATTGGGATTTAAGTTTGTCATTAGGTGTTGTGTATGCATAAGTTTTAAAAGTTTTTGATTATTAGAATATTATGAATTAGAATTGTTGTATTGCTTTTGAGGAATATTAACCAAGCATGAGGAACAGTGAGATAATTTTAGCATCCTCCTTCCTCATGATTGAGAAAACACCTGGTGGGTGGGGAACGTCCCTCATTCACCTGGCTTTATGTTTATGTAAAAGTTTTGCGATTTAATTGGGATTGTTCCTCCTCATGCCTGAGGAAACACCTGGTGGGTGGGGGACGCCCCTCACCCACCTGGCTTTGTGTTCACGTGAAAGTCTTATGATTTAACCTGTGAAATTTTGGGATAAAAGGCTTACGGTTCGCCCCATTAAACGGCTTCTGCACTAGACAGAGTCCAGTCTCTTTCTTTCTCCCCCCGTCTCTCTCTTTCTTTCTCTTTATTTCTCCAGAATAATTGCTGACACCACCACACCTCCCAGGGACCCCCTAAATCTCTTTGCAGGTGCTGGTCTCCCACAGTAGGTGAGGTGAAGTCCAATGGGAGGCCCCAAACTTCACCTGTACCTAAGCCACTTATGTACACAATCCTGACTTGCACCCCACAACTTTAAAATAAAATAAAATTAAATTAAAAATTGTTTAAAGATTAATTACTACTTAATTCATAAACTATGTAAATTCATGTTTCCATTGTTTTGTTTTCTTAAAATATAGCATAACTATGTGAAAAAGAGAATGGAACACTTCTACATTTTATTTTAAACAGAGACATCATGGTCTTGTGGATTGGTAGCCAGAAATTTGAGTTTAATCCCTGGTTCTGTCATTCTGCCACACACTAGCTATATAATCCCAGACATATTAATTGATTCTCTGAACCTAGGTTAACTTTGCTGTAAAATGAAAACAGGAATAATAGGTAACTTCTCCGTGTTACCAAATAGGTGACACTCGTGCATATAGTTTTCCTAAGAAAGTAAGGACCATACAAATTAACATACTTTTGCCATTGTTTTTATTATTGCTAAAATATATATGGTTTACATTTTACAGCCCCAGACACCTGTTTCCAGAGTCAGTAAAGAGAATGGACTCTCTACTCTTGATGTGTAATGATTGTTATCACAAATATACCTATGTAACAATCTTCACATGCATCCCCAATTCTAAAATAAAAAATTAAATTTAAGAAACCAAACATTTGAACTACATTTTAGGTTAGTTTAGTTTTTGATACCATCTCAACATTACCAGTATTGGTAAAAACACCAATGCAACCATTCATGTTAGCTAGTGAATTGCAGTGTTTATTTTTGCATTCATATATTTATATTATTAATATTTATGTACTAAATGATAGTTTGAAATATGTGGATTTATATACTTATTGGTGTCTCTTGGCAACTAAGTTGAAGATGGGTTTCTTCATTGCAGAGGACGCACCAGAATCACGTTATAAGCCAAAACTTCCTAGTCAGGGAACTATAAGCAGAAGTTCCCTGGGTTCTTCTAGCCTCTCGCCTCAAGTCAAATGTATTGAGGATTTAAGATGATAGGGGCTCTGGTCAGAAAAATACTGACCTTACTGCCTAGGAGGATTCTGTCAAATGTTTGGCATCTATTTGTGGTAGGGGGCTTTTAGACAATGCTTCAAAACATATATTACAGTTAAAATGTTCTGGTTTGTTAATGCAAATGCTGGCGCTCAGTGCCTGCAGCTGAAACCTGAGCCCCTTCTGTGTAACTTCCTCAGGTGCAGTATACCATGCCATGCTCCACATCTGCAGCCAAAACCACAAGTTTGTGCTAGTGTTACAAAAAGTACAAAACTTTCCACCTTGAAAAGCCCCTTCCACCAAAGCCAATGTAAAACATATAAAAGCTGAGGCCCGACTGCGATCGGGGCCCAGTCTTTGCGACTGGAGTTCGCAGGACTAAACGTCAACATTGCAGAAATAAATGCAGCTTCCTGCTTACCACCCTCAGTGTCATAGTCTCTCTGATTTGTTTTCCCGCAACATATTCTCACACCTCTAACCCTTGTGTGAGGAGATCTTTCCGCCTCAGCCTCTTGAGTAGCTGGGACTATAGGCGCATGCCATCACACCCAGCTATTTTTTTTTTTTTTTTTTTTGTAGAGGTGAGGACTTGCTATACTGCTTAGCCTGGTGTCAAACTCCTAGACTCAAGGAATCCTCTCACCTTGGCCTCCCAAAGTGCTGGAATTACAGACATGAGCCACAGTGCCCAGTCATTTTACATTCAACTTCCTGAAGGCTAAACTGAGATTCAAAGAGCTTGGCCTTTTTGCTCTTCATGTATATTACCTTCCTTTTTCAGTCTTCCAAAGCTCCTCACAATTTCATGGACAACAGCTGCTCCACTCTGAGGGTCAATGCCACCAAACACCCATGAGTCTCGATGACCTCCAAAAATGACATATCTGTCTAGAAAGCACCATAGTGAGATTGTCATTTCAGGTCAATAACAAGGCAAATTGCAAATGACTCTATAGCACCTAAACACAAAACACTCATGGGTAAAAGAAAAATAGCAAGGTTCCTGAAGCCCTGTGCAAATATATTATTTCCGATCTTAGTATGTTTTTCCTTTACCTGAAAGAAGCATGAATGTTGCTATGGCAAACATACACTTCAGTGTATTGCTGTAATTACAAGTACTGCATATAAGTAATTAGAAGCATATACAATTATCCTTATTTGTGTATTCATGCAATTCCTTATTACTCCTATCTTACCTTACTTGCCACTTGGTCTCTTGTATTTTTAGAGTAAGAGAATACAGTGGCCACCCAGTAAGTTCTCCTCTTTCTATTCCTTCTATTCCATTTTTAACGTACAGCTCAAATATCTTTTCTATGAACTTTTTCTATTTTCTAAAGGAAGAGAGAATTGTTCTGTCTCTCTAGCTCTCAGGGTTGGTAGAGCATATATCACACTTAAATGTATTGCTCCCCATCAAACCGGGAGCTCCTGGTTTCTGGTCTGTGTCTTCCCTGTATCTCTTCAGTCCCAATGCTTAGCAGGGCTGGCACAAAATAGGTACTCAACAGGGCTCAAGAATAGTTCATTATATACTGTTTAGTATTCACTGGAAGGATAGGAAATATTAAGAGAAATCACCAGCTGCTTATAAGAAACACATGCAATTTAATGGTATCTGTTTTGGTAAGAAGTAAAGTGCCAGATAGTTCCTATGAAACTGAAGCATAATGAAGTAAGAGTAATATATAAAATACATTAATCAGTAAGTCATCTGAAATCCTACGGAAATTATGTGTCTGTATATTTCATCAATGACTTTAGTCATAGAAAATAAAACTATGTAAAAAATTAATTAATTAAAGTTACTTTAATTTTTTAGGAATGCTACCTCTTATAATGATGTTTATAGACACCATGAAGATATTTCCCTATGCAAAATATATGGTAAACAAATCCTGAAATCTCAGAGAAATGACCTCAAAAACTCTTCCTATTCTTCCTCCCTCGATCCTTTGAGACCTACACATGATCACTTATCTTGGTTATCTGCACAACATAGCCCAATCATTCACTTTTCTTTACATCATGTGTTGCAATACAAAATTATCTCATATTTATTTTTTGTTTAAGTGAGTTCCATTAGGGCAAATATTTTTTTTTAATTCACCTTACACTCCCAGAGTTTGGTTTTACTTGGTACTTAGCATTTGCTCAACCAATATTTGCTGAAAAAGACTCATTTACCTGGTTCCACTGCTCCTCTGAGAGTACCTATCACATTGTAAATTCTTGTCACTTTACTGTTGGAATGGATATGCATCTTGACTTTTCTAATGCAAAGACAAAAGACACTTTCTTAAAAAAAAAAAAAAAAGAATTGGTTACCAGATAAACACTGAAGAATTTTCCCCTACCCTTCTGAAGGTTCTAGTCTGCTGGAAAAAACTGACAATACATTAAAAGAAGAAAAGTCATGAAAATGTATTTATGTGCAAGTGTAACATAGGGCCAAACTATGAGTAAGTCTCAGCTGGATAGCTGAAGCTTAAATAGCACCCTTTTCATAAGGGAGAGGGAGATGGGAAACTCAGGCAACTTGAAAGTATAGTAAATGATTTTTAGGGGAGTTGAAGGGGTCCAAAGAGCAGACAATAGTTTGTAAATCAATCTCTTTAGAAATTAAATGGAATCAGAGAACAGTCAACAGTTGTGACAAAGTTTGTCCAGATGTGACGACATTCCTCAGTCTTCCTTCCAACCAGGAGTTCAATCTTCCCTGGTTAATAACATTTCAGGGAGGGGAACAAAGACAATTTTGTTTCTTCTGGAGGAGCTTCAGATAAGGGAACTTCAGAGAGAGTTCCACTGTGCACTTAGCAGGAGAAGTGGGAGGTGGGAAAGTCCTGGGTTCTGAAGTTCAGCTCACCAAAGTACCATCTCTTTTTGTTGAGACCCAACAACACTCACAATTTTTAAATCTTCTGTCATTGTTTAAAAGATTTCTTTTTTTTTTTTTGGAGTTAGAGTCTCGCTCTCTCGCCCAAACTGGAGTGCAGTGGCCGCTCCTGGCCACCGCAGCCTCGACCTGCTGGGCTCCGGTGATCCTTCCGCCTCAGCCTTCCAAGTAGCTGGAACTACAGGCGCGTGCTACCATGCCTGGCTAATTTTTTGATTTATTGTAGAGATGAGGTCTTGCCAAGTTGCCCAGGTGGGTCTCGAACCCTTGGGCTCAGGCAAGTCACTCACCTCTTGTACACAGGCAAAAATGACATTCGCCAATTTTAATAAGGGAGTATTCCCCTTTTCAACTTGCAGTTTTGTTCCCTGCTGGTGATAGATATATTTTACTTTTTCTGTCATCCTCTATAATTGTTTAAAGGTTCACCCTAAAAAGAATTAAAATTAAAATAGTGTCTTAACTGTGTAGAAAAGTTTCCAGTAAAGCCAGGTCCAACATTATAGGGCACCTTGAGACTTCCTCTCCAGCTGCTATCTGGGGATGTTGAGCCACCCATCCTCCTGTTGGACACAAAAATATTATTAACTAAAGGGAAATCTTGAAGTTACAAGTTAAAATGTCAATGAATTCATTTTATTGAATGCCAGTCATAATGGCTTCAGTGACTCAGGGACAGTGCAAAGGGCTTTGCATATAATACAATCTTACTACAACCTTATGAGGTATTATTATCCCGACTTCACAGATGAGCATGCGGTTGGGGGGAATAGATACAGGTGCAAAGCATGCAACTGGTAAGTGGTGTAGCTGGTATTCTAATTATTGATAAGATTGATAAGATTTTGAACTCAGTGTTAACAGCAGTCAATCATGTTAAAAGTGCTTTCCAGAGCATGTCCTGAAGAAAGAACTTGTTGTCTAACTCTCTGTAATTTTCCATTATGCTATTTCTCCCACTGATAAATAAAGTCCCAAATATGTATATGGTCATCCTCTACAAAGTAATTTCACACATCTATTAGGAAGAGCAAAACAAAGGATTTCACCTCAGTGGCTCCTAAAAGCTTCACACTATTTTATTTATTCAAAAAGACTCAGTATATGCCACTAGTCCCTGGTTATCACTCAGCAGGTAACTGAGCAAGATAATACAGCAGTATCTATGAAGCGGTGTGGGTCTTATAGTTTCACTTCAATACATTGGTCTTTACTGTATTAAGAGAATGGATTGGCTTTTTTTTTTTTTTTTTTGCTTTTTTTTTGAGTTGGAGACTCATTATGTCACCCAGGCTGAAGTGTAGTGATACACTCAGGGCTACTGCAGTCTCGATCTGCTGGGCTCAGAAGATCCTTCCAAGTACCTGGAACCACAGGCGTATGCCACTACACCCAGCTAAACTTTTTATTTATTGTAGAGATGAGGTCTTGTCAAGTTATCCAAGCTGGTCTTGAACCTCTGGGCTCAGACAATCCTCTTGCCTCTGCCTCCCAAAGTGCTGGGATTACAGGTATGAGACACCACACCCAACAATTTATTGAGTTGAGCAGGAAACCAATGTATCTTCACTAAAGAGCCGCAGATGGATGAATGTGGTTTCCGACAAACTTAAGGGACTGAGAGCTCAAAATAAATCTGTCTACTATAACTATTAACTTTGAAGCATATCAACCATAGGGCAGGAACAGCCTTGTTTGCTGGCTCTCCTAGGGCCATTTGTTCCTGTTAAATGATCATTGCAAACCTTCAATGCAGTTCCACTTAAGTAATAACCCTGACAAACAAATGTCATTATTTAAAATTATATTGAAGTGTTTAAATATGAAATGTAGAGTGAAAACTCTCAGTCTATCTGTGACAGCTTCCTCCCTGATTACACACCCTTGTGCAATCCAGGCTCTGTGAGGGAGCATGCACTACACTTTCTTGCTTCCTTCTGTATCTGTGGTACAGACCTTGTTCCCTGCCTGCCTCTGTGAATAGCTCAAATTTATCTTGAATCTACTGAGCATGCAATCATAAAATAACCAGTCAGATCATCTTCTCATGGAAAAATAACTAGAAATAGTATTGTTTTAAAATGCTCTATCAAACAACAAATTTTTTTCTTCTTATCTCACTAGGCAGTTTAGCTAATAAATGGGATATCAAGTAACATACTATAAAATATATTTATATACTTATAATAGAGTTTACATAAAAATCATCAAGTAACATGAAGAGACATTTTACTTGGTAGAAAGTGAGGTCCATTGTCAAAAGAGTAGGGTATTAAATATGGCAAAAAAAAGTTGTGAAAGACAAGTGAGGAAAATACAAATGCTTGATTATACATAGAGTATTTCTTCAAAGATACACTAAACACTAATAACATTGGTTGCCTTTAGGCTGTTAGTAAGAAGGAAACTGTACTATAAATCCTTCTGAAGTGTGAACTTTGTAAGCTTATTTTCGTTTCAAAATTAAACTATGAGAAACAAAATAAAGTAAATTAGTCAAAAACAATGACAGGCAAGTATATATTATAACATAAGAAAGATAATTAATAGATCCTGTTCTCACAAACAATAAAACAGAAAGCCAAGATTGCAAAGCCCCCAAGAAGAACAGGTAAACAGATGACTAGAACAGAACATAATAGTAATTACATGTAAGAATCGAATATACTGCTGAAGGAAATATCACAGATTGCAAGGAGAACAAAGGTTTTAGTCGATAAATGTTACTGAGATACAAATTTATTTAGTTTTCCTCTCATTCTATAAATAAAAAAATAAATTCCAGAAAAATTAAAAAGTTGAATACTGCAATTTCAAACGATAAAAATATCAGAAATATAAATGCTAATATCTCTAAAAAATATTTAGTAGATTACAGATGCTCAATAATTATGCGTAAACAGTATAGAATGTATAAACCTGTATCTTTTATAGCATATTAATTTTGATTTAACCATTTGGCAAAAATTTGTTGTCTACTATCCTCAAGGCACTGTGTTCTACTCACTAAGAAATACAAGTATTTACAAGACATGGTCTTTCCACCAAAGAGTTTATAAGTCACTCAGGAAAAAATATATATAAAATTTACATATAAAACGAATCATAATATAACATAGAACATGACAGATGATAGATTAAACTCTACAGAATATGGACAAAGGAAAACTTGATTTAGCCTTTGTGATCAAAAACTGCTTTCTAAATGAGGTTTGACTTGATCTGGATTTTAAGGAATGAGTAAGAGCTGGGCATGGGAAGATGGAGGTGAAGAGCATTCTAGGTACAGGGTATGATGTAAAGAGACATGGAGGCAAGAACTATAGAGCAAGTGTAAGGCATGGGGATTAACTTGGTGGAGTATGAAAGGATTAGGGCATTTTGAGAATAAAGCTTGAAAAGCACAACTCACTTCTGGGAAGATGCAGAAGGTGCATGTACACACACATGCGCGCGCGCACACACACACACACGCACACACACAACTCTGAAAACTGGAAAGAAGAAAATAAACCAGCTAGGCACCTCAGGACACAGAAAAATGAAACAGCAAGGAATCCCCTGGATTATCTTTTAGTTCATATCTCCAGACTTGGAGCTGATGAAGCTGGCAAACCAGAAAGGCTAGTGGAGCATACAGAACACTCCATACATCAACGAACAAATCCATATTCTTTCCAAATGTACACAGGAGATTTTTTCAGGATAGAAAATACATTGGACTGTAAGTAAGACTGATAAGTTTAAAAGGTTGAAATCATATGATCATTTTATTACTTATACACTTTTTAAAATTAATCCAAACACAATAAAAAGAATTTAACAATCAATAACAGAAGTAAATTTCGGAAAATCACAAATATGTGAAAATTAAACAAACAGACCATAAATAACCAATGTGTTAAAGAAGAAATAACAAATTCAACTTAAAAATACTTTGAAATTAATTTTTAAAAAGACACAACAAAACTTATGGGATACAGTTAAAGTAGTAGTTACAGGAAACTATACAACTATAAACACCTACATTTAAAAAGTAGAAAGTTTTTAAATAAATAAACTAATCTTTCATCTTATGAAACTAGATAAAGAAAAGCAAATTAAGCCCTTAAAGCATAAAAAATGATACAGATGGGAACAGAAATAATAAAATAGAAAAGTGAAAAAAGTAGAAAAAACAATGAAACCAAAGTTGGTTCTTTAAAAAGATCAACAAAACTGGCAAACCACTAGTTAAACTGACCAAGTTAAAAGGAAAGAAGACTGTAATTATTAAAATCAGGATAACAAGAGAGGACATTATTACCAATTTTACTGAAATGAAAAGTATTATTAAAAGTACTATGACCAATTATGTACTAAAAAATTAGATAACCTAAGTAAAATGGACAAATTCCTAGAGGCACAGTATACCAAAACTGACTCAAGAAGAGAAAATGTGAACAGACTATAACGAGAGATTAAATAAGTAATAGAAACTTCTCAGAAAGAGAAGCCCAGTATTAGAGGGCTTCACTGTTCAATTCTACCAAACATTTAAAGAATGAACACAAGTTCTTCACACATTCTTCCAAAAAATGAAAGAGGAAATATTTCCAAACTTATTCTAAGTGGCAAATATTACCCTAGTAACAAAAACAGACTTTTAAGAATAACAAAAAAGAAAACTACAGACTACTATCTTGTGATAAAGTTATGAATATTGATGGAAAAATCCTCAACAAAATACTAGCAAACAAAATTCAACAGCATAGTGAAAGAATCATATACCATGACTAAGTGGAATTTATTCCAGGAATGCAAGGTTGGCACAACATTTTTTAAAAAATCAGTGTAATATTCCACATTAAAAAGTAAAAGAAGAAAAACCATATGATCAAATTAATTGATGTAAAATTTTAAAACAGCATAAGAAACTGGCAAAATTCAACACTCACTCATGATTAAAAAAGAAAAACTGGCATAAAACAAGGAACATTGAAAGAAAACACCAAGTGAGCCTGATATTTCATTATGTCAAAACATGAGAAAGTGCTTATGAAAGTATTGGAAGAAACTATATCGCTGGTAGGATGTAAAATGGTGCCGTCACTCTAAACCAGGGGTCCCTCGTCGGGAACTGGGCCACCAGGAGGTGAGTGATAGATGAGTAAGCAAAGTTTTATCTGTATTTACAGTCGCTCCCCAATGCATGCATTACCACCTAAGCTCCATTTTCTGTCAGTTCAGTGGTGGCATTAGATTCTCATAAGTGCACAAACCGTATTGTGAACTGAGCATGTGAACGATCTAGGTTGTGTGCTGCTTATGAGAATCTAATACCTGATGATCTGAGGTGAAGCTGAGATGGTGATGCTAGTGCTGTCTCCCATCACCCCCAGATGGGACCATCTAGTTGCAGGAAAACAAGCTCAGGACTCCCAATGATTCTGCATTATGGTGAATTGTATAATTATTTCATTATATATTACAATGTAGAAATAGAAATAAAGTGCACAATAAATGTAATGCTGAAACTGTCCCCCCGCCCTCATCTGTGGAAAAATTGTCTTCCACAAAACTAGTCCCTGATGCCAAAAAGTTTGGGGACCACTGCTATAAAGTTTGTTAGTTACTTACAAAAGTAAATACCCTATTATCATATGACCCAGCAACTACACAGAAATGAAAACTAGACCAGGCACGGTGGCTCATGCCTATAATCACAGCAATTTGGAAGGCCGAGGTGAGAGGATTGTCTGAGGCTAAGAGTTCGAGACCAATGTAGGCAACAAAGCAAGACCTCATCTCTACAAAAAGTAAAAAAAAAATGTGGTGACACGTCCCTGTAGTCCCTGCAACTCAGGTGGCTGACGTGGAAGGATTGCCAAAGTTCAGGAGGTTTGTTCCACTGCACTCCAGCCTGGGCAACAGAGTGAGATCCTGACGCAAATAATAATAATAATGATTATTTATTATTTTTACATTTTATTTTAAATATTATTTATTTTATTTATATATTTTAAATATTTATTATTATTCAAAATTAAAAAATAAAAGCTTATTCTGAAATCTGTACACAATTACTCATATCAGCTTTATTTGTAATCACAAACTGGGAATAGCCCAATTGTCTTTCAGTTGGTTAAAGTTAAACAAACTGTGGTCCCATTTTATAATAGAATACTACTCAGCAGAAAAACGAAACAAACTGTTCATACACAAACAAATTAAACAAATCTCCAGAGAGTTATGGTGAGTGGGAAAAAAAATCTCCAAAGGTTACATATCTGAGGAAATTTATGTTACATTCTTAAAATGACAAAATTATAGAATTGGTGAACAGATCCAATAGTTGCTAGGGGTAAGTTCAGAGGATATGGGGGAGGTGAGATGAAGTGAGTGTGGCCATGAAAGGGCAGCATGAGGAATTCTTGTGGTGATGGAAATGTTTTGTATCTTGATGAATCAATATCAGCATCTTGGTGGTGACATTATACCGTATGTTGCAAGATAATTACCATTGGGGGAAACCGGTAAATGGTATATGGGAACTCTCTGTATTATTTCTTACACTTGCATATGAATTCATTTCTCAAAAAATGAGTTTAATTTTTGTAATAGATGTGGGAGCTAGATGGTGAAGGGGATACAATGAAGTTCTAGAATTTTGCTGTTTATCATGTAACCCCTATTAAGTTGTGAGTTTCTGTACTACACTGTGACACACTTATGAACAAAGGCTATATGTCATTCATATTTTCACTACATGGCTGGAAATATGAAAGTCATTCCATAAATGTACCTCAAGTGAATAGCTATGAGAAGCCATTAAAGGTCTCCTGAGCAAAGGCATAACAGTGAGATAAAGCCATGACCAAGGGAGGCACTAACTTTTGTGGTGTTAAGTCTAGATTAAGTGGTGTTTACCACGTTGTCTTCTGTATCAGACAAGAGTTTGGGTCCCAAATCTATCACATTCTCTGAACTTTGATTTCCTGATTTTAAAATAGTTACAATCAACTCAAAAGTTGTTGTGTGGGTTGAGAAAGTATATATAAAGCATTAATCACAGTTGTCACTGCTGGAACATAATTAGTTCTCCAGGATGATAGATGCTATTGCTATTGCTGTTGTTGCTGTCATTACCCTACGAAGAGTTACCCCAGAAGGCAAATGAGAACCACATAATTACGGGCCCTTCAGTAGATGTAAAGAAGAACAAGAAAGAACACACATGGTGTTCTCTTCTGCTTCCATTCAGAAGGCACCTCCATCAGTCATGGCTTTAATCTCACTGTTACAGCTCTCTCAGGAGACCTTGAATGGCTTCCAAGAGATATTCACTCAAGGTACATTTGTGGAATGACTTATATTTCTGGTCATGTGGTAAGTCAACATGCAGTTTTATTTTACTAAAGCTCACATTTCATCAACTTTTTACTTAAGTCCTCAGCACATGGGGGCTATTATATGACTGTGTTATCTCTTCTTTTTTTCACATAATTATTAATAAATTTTCATTTAATGATATATCCACTTTGTAAATACTGTCCTTTTTTTTTTTTCTGAGTTGGAGTCTTACTCTGTCACCCAGGCTGGAGTGCAGTAGCACACACATGATCACCGCAGCCTTGACCTATTGGACTCAGGCGATCCTTCCACCTGAGCCTTCCAAGTAGCTGGAACTACAGGCATGTGCCACTACACCCGGCTAATTTTTTTTTATTTACTGTAGAGACGAGGTCTCACCAAGTTGCCCAGATTGGTCTCAAACCCCTGGGCTTAGGCAATCCTCTCACGTCGGCCTCCCAAAGTGCTGGGATTACAGGCTTGAGGAACGCTGTCTTTTCCGATTAATACGTAATGTTAGACTGCTGGCCACTTAAGAGAAACAGTATTGACTATCAGGACAGTTACACACTCCCAAGGTACGTGTGCGCAGGGAGTCCATTTTCACAGTGAAATTTATAAACAAATTGTATGTTCTTCTAAAAATATTTTTAAAGACTAAATTCCAGTAAAGTAAAATGTGTCATTATGCCTTACAAAGTATAAGTAGAGAAAAAGGAAGCATCCTATTTTTAATTACAGTATTTTTAATGCCAAATGCAATTTTTCATTAAAGTTATTTTGATAGTGGTTGTATTTACAAAATGACTTACAGAAGTTAACTTAAAATAATTAAAATTAAATTGCATTTGCAATTTTTCTTTTCTTTTTTTGAGTCAAGGTCTCACTCTCACCCAGGTTGGAGTGCAGTGGCTTGATTACAGCTCAGGGCAACCTCAACCTGTTGGGCTCAGGCGATACTTCCACCTCAGCTTCTCAAGTGGCTGGGACTACAGGCACACATCACCACACCTGGCTAATTTTTTACTTTTTGTAAAGACAAGATCTCACTATGTTGCCCTGGCTGGTCTCAAACTTCTGGGCTCCTCCTGTGTCGGTCTCCCAAGGTGCTGGGATTACAGACATAAGCCACCGCTCCCAGCCTGTAATTTTCACTGGGAGCAGTGGTTCACACCTGTAATCCCAGCACTTTGGGAGGCAGAGGCAAGAGGACTGCCTAAGCCAAGGGTTTGAGACCAACCAGGGCAACTTGTCTCTACAATAAATCAATAAATTAGCTGGGCATGTTGGTGTATGCCTGTAGTCCCAGTTATTTGAGAGGCTGTGGCAGGATTGCTTGAGCCTAGCAGGTTGAGGCTGCGTTAGTCATGAGTGTGCCACTGCACTCCAGTCAGGGTGATAGAATAAGACTCTGTCTCAAAAAAAAAAGCTCTTATATAACTGAGATTATACTGTTTTAATTTTTTTCCCACTTAATAGTGAATAACAACCATATTTCCATATCACTGAGTATTCTTGTGCAACATACCTTTTAATGGCCTCTTTTACTACTATAGCCAGTAATACATTTGCCTACTCATCAATTGTTGAAGATTTGAGTTGTTCAGTTTTACACAATAAGTAATGCTACAATCACTTTCATCTTTTAAGTATCATGAATATTTAGACTTTATTTATAAATATTTTCAGGCAAATGCAGAGGCCACAGTGCTCTCAAAAATTGTGCCTGATTTTGAATCTCAACCGGTGTGGTAAAGCTAAGCAATCAAAAGAAAAATAAAAAAGGATGAGGATACTTTCTTTATCTGCCTTTAATTGAACAGATCCCTTCAATTCTCTAGATATTAGTCTCCTCACCTGTAAAAATGAGGATCTTGCACTTAGTCATAAAATGCTTCCTTCTAGATACGGAAATAAAATAATTAAGAAAAATGCTTTGAATTCATAAAAGGGACTATTGCCACTTTGGTCTCTAACAATGTTACTTTCAGAAAAGTCAGTATTCTCTGCCCTCCTTAAGGATCATGCAGAAGGAGAGGCATGCGGGTGGGAGTAAGCAGTGCAGAAAACCAGAAGAGTTTCACTGCCAGGAAATAGTAACAAATCTGGAAACAATCGGTAATGAAAGCAGACAGAAAGAAGAAGACAGACACAAACAGGATGGAAGCTGCCCTTACAGTATGTTATTCTGGGTTCTCCAAGATGTAGACAGTAAGAGGAACTCATGACTAAGAGATTTATTAGGGGAAAGACCTGTAAAAAAAATAAGGATGGAGCTAGGGAAGGTTGAGACAGCCATCAGATTGCAATGCAGGTCTGATGTTGGGTAAAGGAGACAGCGAAGAAGAAAAGAAAGGCATGCTGGGAGCAGCATCTATCTGAGCCAGGCTCTCAAGGAATCCTTCAGTCAAAGTTTCACATCAGAAGAGTCTTGAGTCTTCAAGGAACAGGCCTGTCATAGTATTCCTGCCACACTCAGTCACTACCTGGGAACACCTATGGTAAGCATGGCCTTGACAAAAACAGGGTGATGGATTTTGAAGCACAGTGACTGGAGAAATTGACCAAATATGCTGCCTGCAGTTAGCAATCTGAAAGGTTCATTTTCATGACTGTCACACACTGGATACCCATACATATAGTAAACTCCAGAAGAGAACTACTGTCCTATAAAGTGTAAATTATACGCTTCACCCATCTCAGAGAATTTCAGTATCAAATAATGAAGATAGAAGCATAACATTTGAAAACCAACAATAATGAGAATTGCCCAAACAGTTATCCATTTGTTTCTTACAAACTTACTCTAGAAGTTTCTGTGCATCATGATATCCAATTGGGTGAACAGGAATACTTGGAAGACCAACAGCCTCTGTAATTCCACTCCTATAAGCATATTCTGAAAAGAAAAAATTAAGCATACCTCCAATAAAAACTCAGTCCCATTTAAATGGTTCTCTATAAGTCACATACTAGAATAATTTTAAAAGACTGACAATTCTAAATTTTAGTGAGAATGTGGAGCAACTGAAACTCTCACACATTGCTTGTGAGAGTCCAAAACTAGACAATCACTTAGGATAACTCATTGGAAAAGTAACGCCAAACAGAAACATGCACTATAACACAGCAATTCCACTCCTAAGTATTCACTCAAGAAAGACGGAAATATACACCCACAAAAAAGTCACATTTATATTAGCCAAATGTTAGACACAGTCCAGGTTTCTGACAACTGGATAATGAATAAACAATCCATACTATCAGCCCACAATGAAAAGTTACTTAACAACTAAAAGGAACAAACTACAATAACATAGAAAAATCTCAAATCACTACACTTGAAAGGCACACAAAAAATCTGTCTGATTCCATTGATATGAAGTTCAAAACCAAGCAAACTAACATATGATGCTAGATATCAGAAAGTGATTGCTTCTAGAGGGTACAATGAAAATTGACCAGAAAAAGGGATAAAAGAACTTTCTGGAATGATGAAAACGCCCTTATATCTTATTTTGGATGACATAAATGTGTGCAATTTCCAAAATTTATTGAATGCAACTTTTAAGATGTATGCATTTGATTACATGTAAACTCTATCTCAATATAAGAACACACATTCTATCATTTTTTTCAGAATTAAGAAAAATGTAAGCTGCTCTTTCATTTTTTCCTCCAAGTTTTTAAATTATCTAGTCAGAAACTTAGGTAATTGCAAAAGTTTATTCTTTTTACAGGTGAAATGACATAATGATATCTTGTATGGGAGCTTCTTGGAAGAAGCTGTATTTTTTTTAACTTGGAAATAAAAAAGTAGAGCAAGTCAAATTCAGATAGAGTCAGATAAGTCATATGTTTTATTATAGGGAAATATGTAATTTTTTAAAATGTGACAATATGCTGTATTCCAAGAAGATTTACAAAGACAAAAGAAAATAAAATCTTTAGAGGAGAAAGGAGTCTACAATTTGATGGGGGGAAAGAAATGGATGACGAATAAATATGTAAATCCCACAGATACTTTGGCAAATTATTTTACCCAAGTTATACAAATTTTGTTAGCTTTAAACTACTCAAACTAAATAAGCACAGATTTTTGTAAACATTATCAGATAGCTGAGTATATTCAAAGTAAGTTAGCTCACTTTATTAATAGTTTATAGGGGCACATTTCAGCATCAGACTTGTGGATTCTGGGGGCCAGGCTACCTGAAATTGGAATCCCATCTTCTCACTGAGAGGTGTGGACATCTCAGGCAGACTGCTCACTTCTTCCAGTGTCACCTTTCTCCCCTATTGAGACCATCTGGCTTATAGGGTTGTTAATGCCAAGTAAAATGCTAGTATTTAGGAAATACTCCCTAAAAGTTCTCTCTATTATCTTTCCATAGCAACAAAACTCTATATTCTGTATGTGCCATCTAACAAATTTACAGAATTGTCCTCCTGTACACTACCCACAGTTGCGGAATCCAAACAACTGTGAAACCATGAATTTGGGGGAAATTTACTTGACAGCAAAAGCTGATCTTACCTGAACTCACTTGACAACAAAATTTGACTTGAATACATGAATCTAACTATATTCCTTAATTTATTCCCTTGTGTGAGTAGTCATACATTCTGATGCAAATATATGTACATGCTTGTTTCCTATATTCGGTCCCAGTCCCCTATGTTAATGTTATGCAATACATGTTATAGAGGCCATATTATTTTTTAAGTATCTGAAAAATTCTGAATTCCAAAACCCATCTGGCTCCAAGGTTCCAAACGAGGTATAAGGGATCTGCACCCAAAATTTTCAGAGTGCTAAATTAATTCTTAAATGCAAAGAGAATTAGAAAAAGACACAATTCATTATGTCAAAGAAAATTGTTTAGTAAAGTCACTTTAAAAAGTTAAGCTTCGGCCGGGCGCAGTGGCTCACGCCTATAATCCCAGCACTTTCGGAGGCTGAGGTGAGAGTATTGTCTGAGCCCATGGGTTCAAGACCAACCTTGGCAACTTGGCAAGACCTCTTCTATACAATAAATAAAAAAATAGTGGGTGTGGTGGCACATGCCTGTAGTTCCAGCTACTTGGTAGGCTAAGGAGGAAAGCTCACCTGAGCCCAGCAGGTCAAGGCTGCGGGGCTGCGGAGACTATGAGCGTGCCACTGAACTCCAGCCTGGGCAACAGAGTTGAGTCTCCAACTCAAAATAAATAAATAAATAAATTCAAGTGTCCAGGGATAACTGAGGCCTGATCACTCACCATTTGCTGGGTAACCTGGTGTGAGAGGGTCCCCTGCACCATTAAGATTTAAGACATTCCCACGCTGGACACCACCTCCAGGAAGATTCCAACCGTCTGGGTAAGCCTCCACACCAGGAGCAAAGTAGTCAGCAGGGTCCGAGTACAGAATGATTCCCCTGGCCCCTGCCAGCTGGGCATTCTTAACCTGGAAGACACAGTGTCCTTCTTTTCTGATTTTAAGATGGTCCCTCTAGGTTTGGTAATATCACTTTTCAAAGTTACACTTCATTGAGTAGTTGAACTTTATCTTCAACCCTTTGCCATTAGGCTTGCAACAAAGGATACAAATCATAGAGAACTGGCCTTTTCTTTTTCCTAATATAACCTCTAAAAAGAGATCAGCCCCCAGAGCAGCAGATTTGGAAAATTTTTACATTAGTGGTAGTGAGTACTTGCTGTTTTCCTCTACTAGTCTAAAAGAACAAGAAGCAAGTAGACGCCACAAGCCAGATTTCTATTTGTTCTATCACTGAAAGGGAACATTTCTGAAGTTTAATTTCCCACAACAGACACAAATATATATACTAACAAATCAAGTGAGGGTAATTTTAAAATAGGCTATGTGTAATTGATTTCTCTTATCATCTAACAAACAACTTCCATTAATATTGAACTTAGTAAACAATTTGGAGATGATATTTAAAACAAAGATATGGAAGGTTCACAATAAGCCCAGGACTGCTTCTTCATAGGCCACAGGCATAGCTTGCAAGTACAAAAAAATTTGCTCTGTTCACACTGTGTACACTGGCCCAAATTTCAGTGATCCAATTTAATTCCCACCTATAAGCTGATAAATGTGTCCACCTTGTAAGTTGGGCAAATCACAGAATACAAGAGGATTATGGTATTCAGAAAGTTTTATTCAAGCCTGTAATCCCAGTACTTTAGGATGCCGGAATGAGAGGATTCCCTGAGCTTATGGGTTTGAGAACAGCTTGGGCGCCTTGGCAAGACCTCATTTCTACAATAAATCAAAAATTTAGCTGGGCATGGTGGTGCGCCTGTAGTTCTAGCTACTTGGAAGGCTGAGGCAGAAGGATTGCCTGAGCCCAGCAGTCCGATGCTGGGGTGGCCATGAGCGTGCCACTGCGCTCCAGCCTAGGCAACAGAGTGAAACTCCAACTCAAAAAAAAGAAAAAAAGAAAAAAAGAAAGTTTTAAGGAGATGGCTCTACCATATAAGATCCACTATAACTTCTATATTTACAGAAAGGAAAAAGAAGATTCTTACCTTATTTCCTCTAAAAATTTTCCCGTATCTGGCAATCACAATTTTCCCAGAGCAATTTATTTTCATGTCCCGCTCCAGTTTAAAGAAATCTTCAGTTCGTGCATAGTTAACATACACTAAATCACCCTGTTGAAATCAGGAATTATTTAAGATACACAAGGAGGTTTCTCTGCATAGGACTCATCTGACATCTTTGAGAGAGAGAGACAAGGCAAAAGCCTGCAAGGAACTCAAGAAAGCATGAGCCTCAAAGAAACACAAACAGATGGGTTAGAGACATGTGATGTATATAACAAAATCTGTTTGTATCCACCCCTACTTAGTGGCTATGAAACTACAGATGCACTCCCCCAGAAAAAGGCTAAAATATGCACATTGCAACATGCCATTTGAATGGTTACTGACACCCTAGGTTAAGATTCCCTTAATGAGAGCTCTACTCTCTTCTAAGTTCCTTAACAAATAATAGCTTAATGGATCATCACAACTACTAGGTAAGGAAAAATGGACAGATAACATCAGTGCTTTACGGGTCTGGTTTCCATCATTGATGTAATTATGTGCAAATCTTATAACAGTTCTGAGTCTCAATATTCTCATCTGTAAAGTGACTTGTTAAATTAGATCAATGATCTTCCAACATTTCTTCCCTATGTAGTCACTACATTAAATTTGAAAAGTAATGTACTTTCTCATATATTTTACACCAACATCTAAAATTTACCATACCAGTAAGTAGTTGCAAAGAATGCAATTTTTACCATACTATAAATATTAACATTTTAAAAGCAATTTTAAATCACTTTCTAGATGTAGCCAAAGAAATTTAAATACTATATTTACTGTTCAACATCCATTAAAAAAATACAATAACATGTTGTTCTCTACAGTCATAATTTTATCATTTCTTTTTCTCCTTGAACTGGTATGTTGTTCCCCTTCTCCCATAGCATTTTACTCCAAAGCAAAATATCTGTTTGTGCTGGACTGGGATTTGCTGCCTAGATTTCCCATCAAGGAGGAGCATTTTGTTCCGGCTACAGGGAAGGCTCCCTGTAGACAGTCGTCAGCTGTCAGTCCCTCAGCTACAGACAGCCTCTTTCCTCCAGGTCATGCTCCTTCTTAGGGTGCCACATTTTCAATGACTGAATGACATAGGACTGTAAAGCCCTGGACATCTCGGTCTAACCTAGGATAATTCTGAGGGGCTATTCCTGAGCTCCTCATAAGGTCATCCAAGGTTGTCTTTGAACTGGCATTGCAGTGTGACTTCTCCCTCTGCCTAATCGGTCCTCCCTCATTAGATTTTTTTGAGTAGGGGAGAGGCTGGAGGGCAGTGGCATTAGCATGGCTCAAGCACACCACAATCTCAACCTCCTGGGCTCAGGCAACCCCTTTGCCTCAGTCTCCTAAGTATCTGGGACTACAGGTGCACACCACTATGCCCAGTTAATTTTTTAAATTTATTTTTTGTAGAGACGAGGTCTCACTATGTTGCCTAGGTTGGTCTTTAATTCCTGGACTCAAGCAATACTCCCACCTCAGCCTCCCAAAGTGCTGAGATTACAGACGTGCACCACCATGCCCAGTGAAAATGCATTTTTGACTTATGATATTTTTGATTTACAATGGATTTATCCAGATATAATGCCACAGTAATTCAAGAAGCATATGAATTAGTAGAGCTTTCACACCATCATGAAGCAGGAAAATCCCAAGTTGAATGATCTTAAGTCAGGAACTGCTTGTAATGTGAATGGGAGAAACATAGTAAGGTAAAACATTACATTTAATTACTAAACAAATTATATAGCATATTAAAAAGTGATTAAGAGCCAGGCTTGATGGCTCAGCCTGTAATCCTGTGCCTTTGGGAGGCTGAGGTGAGTGGATGGCCTGAGCCCGCGGGTTCGAGACCCGCCTGGGCAGTGAGACCTCATCTCCACAATTAATCAAAATATCAGCCGGGCGTGGTAGCGCATGCCTGTAATTCCGGCTACTTGGAAGGCTGAGGCAGAAAGATCGCCGGAGCCCAGCAGGTAGAGGCTGCGGTGGCCAGGAGCGGCCACTGCACTCCAGTCTGGGTGATAGAGTGAGACTCCAACTCAAAAAAAAAAAAGTGATTAAGTACTACTGAAAAAAACTCAAAAAATACTTAAATAGGGTAGGCCAACAGTGAACTAATGCTTGAGTACGTGCGATATTAAATAAAATGAGTTAAGTCTGATTGGGAAAGTGACACTTGAATCTTTGCTTCAGTAAAAGAATTACATTCAGTTCGTGTATTTCTTCTTAAAATCAATGCAATATTAACGCACTACTAATGATCACTGTATGTCTGATTTATAATTGTAGCTCTCTCTGGAGCATACTCATTCTATTTTAACTGTAGCTACAAAGTCATTGCCAATTTGATAGCTGCAAATAATTTTAGAGTAAGTATTCTACTTCAAATTTATCCTTAATGATTTTCACTAACTTTGGGGAGACTATTTCTTTAAATGTGTCTAAATGGCAGCTATCTTTTGATAAATCTGCAATCCTCACTAAACAAATTATGATGGAGAAAGAACTGAAGGAGACATTAGTTTACAAATAATAGTAAACTTTGAAAATGAAAACAAGTATGATAGATGTGCCATCTCAACACTTCTCAAATGCAAGTTGTCACTTAGTTAGAAAAAAGCTTTGTTTTCAGACAAAGAGTGTCTTGTATAATTTACCCTATGCCATTGTTTCACGACTATGAATAAAGACAATCTTGCATTACTGGCCTGGAATTTTCCCTGTTTCCGTTAAACCTATTGGGTTCCTGCCCTTGTTAATATAGACAGAATTGGGAGGCAAAACCAGTGGTTCTCAGAGCATGGTCCTTGAACCCTCAGAAACGTCATTTAGGCCCTTGATAGAAAGACCAACTCTCTGGCTCTACCCCAGACCTCCTGAAACTCAGGGGTTGGGAAGAGAATCTGTGTTTTATAAATCCTCCAGATTATTTTAATAGATGCTAAAGTTGAACCACCAGATTAGACTATATTTTTTGGACACTGTCAAATTGCCAATTTTAAGTAGATTAAAGCAGAATTCAGTATTTCATACTCTCTAAGATTCAGACGTAGATTCAAAGACTGCTGATAGTGAAATATCTTAAACACACGTAAAGACTACACAATGTAGAAAGAATGAGGCACACCAGTCTGCAAACTCCTCTAATACTGGAACTCAAACAGCAGTCCCATACAGAATCCTTGTAACCAAACATAGAGTTGGAAGAGTTTAAGTCTATTTGAAAGAAGTAAGATAAAATAATCTTTAGGACTCTTTCTTATGAATAAAATAATGCCAAAGTCCATGAGTTATTTGGGGGATTTTAACAGGTAATACAGTAAACCTACAAACTAATCTGGGTGTAGTTTTCTTCTTCTAACATTCTATATTTCCATCCAAAAACATAGCCTGTTTATTTACACATAATCCTTTCCTGCTCAATATATTTAACAATGTTCTTAACTAGTTCACACTCATTTAAGATTTTTTAAACGTATTTTATATCTTACAGCTATTTTAAAATTTCTTAATTATATTTTCTGCTGTCATATACTATTTGTTCATATATATTTAGCTCCAATCTAGTAATACTAATACTGTTTTAAATAAAGATTTATTAGTTAATTTTTTAGTATTCTGATTATACAGTTATATCACTGTAAATAATGAAAAAGGAGAGAATTAATAAAGAAGACTCAATCTGGGCATGGTGGTTCATGCTTGTAATACTAACTTTTTGGGAGGCCAAGGCAGGAGACTCATTTGAAGCCAGGAGTTCAAGACCAGCCTGGGACAACTTAGAGTGAACCCATCTCTATAAATAATAATTCAAAAAATTAACCAGGCCGGTGGCACACTTGTGTAACCCCAGCTGCTCAGGAGACTGAGGCAGATCACTTGAGGAGTTCAAGGCTTAAGTGAGCTATGATATAGCCACTACACTCCCTGGGCAACAAATTGGAGATCCTGTATTAAAAAAAAAAAAAATTCCAAAGTGCAAAAACATAAGGAGAATAATTTGACAAAAATCAAAATTAAAAATTTATTTTTAGTAAAAGGAAACATGAGTAAAGTGATCAAAAAGATGAAAAATTAGGAGAAGATATTTGAAATATCTAAAACCAATATTAAATGAATAAATGCTTAAGAAACCCTAGAAGTTAATTTTTAAAAAGTAAAAAATTCAACAAGAAGGTTATACTATAATCAATTATTTCATTAAGTAGAAAACCAGAATAGCTAATAAATATTTATAGTGATAAGCAATCTCATTTGTTATCAGAGAAATGTGATTTAAAACAAATTAAAACAAGAGTAGAAAAATTAAATGGAGAAATATGATAAAGTTACATAATTTTAAGCATTAATAAACATATAAGGAAAGAGATCATCACACACTATCAGTGGGAATATCAAACACCATAGGATGGACCCTGTGAAATTAAATATTCCCTATGACCTAGCAATCTCAGGCTTAGTTTATCACTTACAGAGCCCTCACAGGCCCACATGAGGATATACATGAGCATATTCATTCTGACACTGTTTGTGGTAATAGGAATTTAAAGGCAAAGTTGTGTTTGCCACTAAATTACTTGCAGTGTGCACATAAAACAAAAATAATATGCAACAGTAAAAAATAATGAACAACCCTGATATGAAGCAATGCAGATAAACTTTAAAAAGACTGAAAACAGAACAAATTCAGGACCTGAGCATGGTGGCTAATGCCAGTAATTCCAGCACATCATGAGGCCAAGGTGGGAGAGTCACTTGAGGCCAGGAGTTTGAGACCAGCCTAGGCAACAAAGCAAGACCCCATCCCTATAAAATTAAAAGTTAAAAATTAAATAGTAAGAAACCAAGTAAAACCCAAAGTATGATACAATTTATATAAATTTAAAACACATCAAACACAAAACAAACCATGCATTTTCAAGAATCCATACATATCTAGAAACATAAATACATTAGAGTAGATGTATAGGGTTGGGGAATGGATAAGAGAAATAGGAAGGAGTATAACAATGAGAAGAAGTGTAAGTCAAACAAAAAAATGAAGGACTCATATGAACCCATTATGCGAGTATGCCTTAACCTGAGGAGTAAGTCTAGCTCACCTCACTATACCTGAAATCTAAAATACACTGCCTCTTCATCTCCAACTGTTATAACTCTTATTTCTAGTTCATATCAATTATGAAATAATTTCAATGATTGCAAGCATTCTTATTATGTGCCAGTTTTTAGGGAGAATTTTTCTAATATTATACCATTAGGTATATTGTTGATTGTTCTTTTGAAATGACTTCCATATAGTCAACAAAATGTTGACTTTACTTAATATTAAACATATTAGGAGGGAGAACTTTTTAAGAGATTTTAATAAATTATATTCAATAGTTTCAAATTTAGTTTTTTCACTGCAATGGTTTGAATATGTCTCCACTAAAATTCAGGGTTGGAACTGTTGACCAGTGTGATAGAATTAAGAGGTGGGGCCTTTAATTAGGCCGTAAGGTTTCCTCCTTCAAGAATGGGATTAAGGCCTTTTTAAAAAGGCTTCAGGCCAGGCGCGGTGGCTCTAGCCTGTAATCCCAGCACTTTGGGAGGCAGAGACGAGAGGATTGCCTGATTCCAGAGATTCAGCCTGATTCCAGGGATTCAAGATCAGCCCAGGCGACTTGATGAGACCTCATCTCTACAATAAATAAAAAAATTAGCCAGGGGTGGTGGCGCATGCCTGTAGTTCCAACTTCTTGGAAGGCTGAGGTGGAAGGATCGCCTGAGCCCAGCAGGTCGAGGTTGTGGTGGCTGGGAGCGTTCCATTGTACTCCAGCCTGGGTGACAGAGTGAGACTCAAAAAAAAAAAAAGGCTTCTGCAGTCATTCGGTTTGCTTCACCCTCTGCCTTGCATCATGAGGACAGTGTTCTTCCCTCCAGAGGATGCAGCATCAAGGTACCATCTTGGAATAGAGAGCAGCCCTCACCAGACAGCCAAACCTGCAGGCACCTTGATCTTAAACTTCCCTGCTTTCAGAACTGTGATAAAATAAATTTATATTCTTTATAAATTATCCAGTCTGTGGTATTTTGTTATAGAAAACAAACAAATACACTCACCAAAAGCAAAATACCATGCAGGAATCTAGGGACTAGTGGTAAAATATCAGATGATACTCACACACAGAAATTTTAAATTTAAAACCACATAAAATTTTCTAGGAAGGACATCCATGCTTTTCATTTGAAAATGGCAACAATACCCTCATTAAAACCCTTTGAAAATTAATCAGTGCTATACAACTGTGGTAAGATATATAGGATATTCATATAATGGAAATTACTTTGCAATAAAATGGAACAAGCTACTGATAAATACAAAAATGTGATTTCAAAGACTCTATGCTTAGTCAAAGAAACTAGACACAAAATATTAATTACGTGGCAATAAAATTCCATTTATGTGGATTTCTATGACAGGCAAGACTAATTTTATGGTGGTAAAAAAAATCAGAACGATTGCCTCAGGGGTGTGCAAAATTGGTTAAGAGTGGTCATAAAGGAACTTGCAAGTGATGAAAATATCTATACACTGATGGGTCTTAGATCACACAGGTATATGCATTTGTCAAAAATCAATAAATGTGCCTTTGGGATTTGGGATTCTCACTGCAGTAAATTTTATCTTTAAAAACACCATGAACAAATCATAATCAGTACAGTCTTTTTTACTATCAAATTCTAGTTTCTTAAATGTAGAGAAAAAGTGAATTTGGATTCCACTTAAAATCCTTTAATTGCCCTTTAATTATTGCCAGAATGTATGAGGGGAAGGAGGGCTCCTATTTGTCATTTTTATTTCATCGTGTTGTGTTTTTACCTCTGGCATTCCTTGTGGAGAAAAAGCACTGAAAGGTGGCACAACATTCGAAACATTTTCATATCCTGGAGGAGGTGGTTCAAATAATGATGTGTTGAAAATCTAGAGAAACAAAATACTACAATCAAAAGTTTGATGGCTACAGTCAAACAAGAAAAAAATGCATATTATCTTTTATGTCAATAGAGAGTTAATCCTTCAGAAATGTGAAAGTACTTTTCAGATACCTAACACTGTGCTAGAAGCATGAGGAAGTCACGAGATGAGTCAGTTACAGACTCTGTCCTCAAAATAGTAAAATCTACTAGAGTGGTAAAGTTAAAAAAGAAAAACAGACAAAATCCAACAACCAGAAAATAACTATGCACTACAGAAAGTTTCTGATGTAAAAGGCTGGTATGGTTGCTTCACAAAGTTTAATTATACTCATGAGGTTTTTGAGAGAAACTATAAGCACCAGTTTTTTATTTGGGAGGAAAATTTTAATCCCCAACTAAAAAGAAATATTATATACTAACTGTAGTCACTTATAATCATCTAAGATAATTATTCGGGAACAAATTAAATAGTAAATTCACTTAAACCAAAAAATTACACATTTGGGGATCCACATCTGATAGTATCAAAATACACTGAGCAACTGAAAAGAATGAGAAACACTGGAGCAAACACATATCTTTATAAGTGTATAACTGAGTTAAGAAAAAACAAATGTAGGAAGAATATTCAGAGTCAAAAAAAAAAAAAAAAGCAGGAATCTTGAGAGCTTGAGCACTAAAGTCTCTTTTGCATTAGTTGAAGCTGCTATCAAAGCCTCGGGCCCCACAAAGGGATGCAGGAGGTAAGAGAGTTTAAAGTCAATTTAGTTAAAGGAGTCTAACAAAAGACCCCAGCATACAGCTGGTCTTTAGCCCCTTTAGGGTTAAAGATAAATTAGAAATTAGAAATAAACTTGTTCCATAGAAAGTGATGTCTTGGAATAAAGGGGAAAAGGGGGGCTCAAGAGAATTCATAACCCTACAATTTTTCATTCACTACCCATGCAATATGCCTTAAGCTAAGAAAATTATTTTAAAGTAACATTAGGCCGGGTGCGGTGGCTCAAGTCTGTAATCCCAGCACTTTGGGAGGCCAAGGTGAGAGGACTGCCTAAGCCCAGAGGTTTGAGACCAACCTGGGCAACTTGGTGAGACTTCATCTCTACAATAAATTTTTTAAAAATTAACTGGGCATGATGGCACGTGCCTGTGGTTCCGTCTACTTGGAAGACTGAGGCAGAAAGATCACCTGAGCCCAGCATGTCAAGGCTACAGTGGCTGTGAGTGTGCCACTGCACTCTAGCCTGGGCAACAGAGTAAGACTCCAACTCAAAAAATAATAAATAAATAAAATAAAGTAGTGCCAGGTCTGTGGTGCCCCTTGGCATATATAATCAAGAGAAATTAGCTTTAGACTCAGGTCTTAGAGTGATCCCATAAAGTTATAATGAAGAAGAGCCACAAAATTACTAAACACACACAAAGTACCATGAAAAAAAAAGCCGACAGAAGAACATAGAGTTAAATCACCCCGGAAAAGACTACAGTCTTTCTTATATTTATTATACATATAATACTGAATTAAAATTTAGTTTGAAAAATTAAAAATAATGTGTGGATAAAAGATATTTAGACAAACCTGTGGAAGATTAATAAATTTGTAGCTGGGTGTGGTGGCTCATGCCTGTAATCCCAGCACTTTGGGAGGCCGAGGCAAGAGGACTGCCTGAGCCCAGGGGTTCAAGACCAGCCTGGGGAACTTGGTGAGACTTCGTCTCTACAATAAATCAAGAAAAATTACCCAGGCATGGTGGCATATGACTGTAGTCCCAGCTACTTGGAAGGCTGAGGCAGAAGGTCCATCTGAGACCAGCAGTTTGTGGCTGCGGTGGCCGTGACCGAGCCACTGCACTTCAACCTGGGCGACAGAGTGAGTCTGACCCAAAACAATAAATAAATAAATAAATAATGAAAAAAATAAATTTGCTAGTCAGGTCTAAAGAAATAATCCAGAATGCAGCACAGAATCATAGAAATGAAACATGAAATAAATATTGACCTAAAAAACAAAATGAAAATGTTTAAGATGCACAGTTATACAGAAAGAGAATAGAAATAATGTGGAAGACCTAAATTTGAATATATAATGACTAAGAATATTCCAAAATTGGCAAAAAGTATAAACTTCATAATTTCAGATTTAGGAGGCCCAATGAATCCTGACCAAGATGAATAAAAAACAATCTATACCCAACCCATCATAGTAAAACTGCAATATTCAATATAGTACTTAATGCTAAAAATTGCAAAAAAGGTTATACAAGATTAAGCAGAACAAAAATTAGACTGGCAGCTGATTTCTCAACAGTAGCAATGAAAGCTATAATTCTTCAGCGTGCTGAGAGACAATAAGTATCAAACTACAAATCTACGGCCAGGCACAGTGGCTCACACTTGTAATCTCAGCACTTTGGGAGGCCAAAGCAAGAGGATTGCCTGAGACCAGGAGTTCAAGACCAGCCTGGACCATGTGGTGCCACACATATGGACTGTGCCACTGCAATCCAGTTTGATTGACTGAGTGAGACTCTGACTCCAAAAAAAAAAAAAAAGAAATATTGCAAATGTGTGGTAAAAATTAACAAATAGAGACTGTATATAATAATAATAATATTTTATTAATATAGTAATAATAAACTTGTAGTTTTCAAGTTTATAAAACAATATTAAATTAGAATTATGTTTATAAATTGGTAGTGTTTGGCCAAAATGAAAGCATTCTTATGTCTTTATACTTCAAAAAATCTATTAAATTATGACACTGTTAAGTAGGAAAAAAAAATTCGTTTCCAAAATCCAAAAAAAAAATGGAAGCCCAAAGAGAAGATTTAAGGAAGAATAACATGAATATAATAAGAAAGTGAAAGTTACCTAAATACTATATAACTGTAGTCACACAAAAAATGTGAATAGAAAAAAGAATGAATAAAAAGCATACTATATCAGACTAAATCAAATCAGCTGTGTATCATTTTACAAGAAGTGGCTTAAACATAGAAAATTTTATAATAACAAAACAAAAATACCAAGAAAATTTTGTAATAACAAAACAAAAATACCAAGCAAATACCAACTTTAAAAAAATACTTATAAAACAATTTTAGGTCAAAGAACCACATGGAGTTTCTGAAGGCCACTGCATCTAAGTATAAAAGTTTCATTGCACCAATTTTATATTTACTTACATCTAATAATAGAGTCCCAACTACAGGAAGCAGAAACTGACAGAATAACAATGAGAAAGTCTTTTAAATATATCGCAACAGTGAGATAATTTAATCTTTGTCTTCGTAATTAATAAAGCACACAAAATGAGAGCACATTAAAGATAAAGGAGATTTCAGCCTTATAATTAGCAAGCTCAAACTAATGAACAAATACATTAAATCCAACAACTGACAAATGTAGATTTTTTTCAAAGAAACACAGACCATTTATAAAAACTGATCATGTATTAGACTCTAAAGGAAGCCTCATCAATTGTCAAAAAATTAGTGTCCTACGTACCACAATATCTGATCACAATATATGTAATTTAGAACTCAGATCAAACAGATAGACCTAGTTGGAAGGCAGCTACACTCACACTATTTCACCAAGGCTTCACTGAGATCTAGTTGAAGTGGTTCTTAGGATGGCTCTAAACACTCATACAGAAAAGAAGAAAGGCTGGACATTGGTAGGGTAAGCATGAACTGAAGATGTTACAAAGAACATCAAAGTAAGCATAAGGAAGGCAAAAGAGGCAGTTATAAAATAAGAATAGAAGCAATAAAATATACTGTCAAAGCCAAAGTTCATTCTTTTAATACATTAGTAAAGTTGTCATTTTTCTAAGATTAATAAGAAAAAATATAGCGAAAGAACAAATAAATAATATTAGAAGCCGGGCTCGGTGGCTCAGCTTGTAATCGCAGCACTTTGGGAGGCCGAGGTGAGTGGATTACCTGAGCCCACAGATTCGAGACCAGCCTGGGCAACTTGACCAGACCTCATCTCTATGATTAAAAAACAAAAAAAAATTAGCTGGGCATGAAGTGCATGCCTGTAATTCCAGCTAGTTGGAGGGCTGAGGTAGAAGGATCGCCTGAGCCCAGCAGGCTGACGCTGAAGTGGCCGTGAGCATACCATTGCACTCCAGTCTGGGCGATGGAGTGAGACTCCAACTCAAAAAAAAAAAAAAAAAAAATTAGATATGAAAACAGAAGCACATCTACAGGTGCTACACAGATCTAAAAAGATAGGAAAATACTACAAATAACTATACCATAAATTTGAAAACTTAGATGAAATGAAAAAATGCATTTTAAAAACCCATGAAAACTGACATCATATATTTTTGAAATCTAAATAGTCATAACAATAAAAAAATTAGATCAATCATTATAAATCCTCCACAAAATAGAGTGTCAAGGCCAACTGATTTGAAAGATTAAAAGAGGCCAGGCTCGGTGGCTCAGTCTGTAATCCCAGCACTTTGGGAGGCTGAGGCGAGTTGACTGCCTGAGCCCGTGGGTTTGAGACTAGCCCGGGCAACTTGGCAAGAACTTTGTCTCTACAATAAATAAAAAATTAGCCGGGCGTGGTACCGCGTGCCTGTAGTTTTGGCTACTAGGAAGGCTGAGGCTGAAGGATAGCCGGAGCTCTGCAGGTCGATGCTGGAGGTGGCCAAGAGCGTGCCACTGCACTCCAGTCTGGGCGACAGCGTAAGACTTCAACTCAGGAAAAAAAAAAAAAAAAGATTAAAAGAACCTTTTTCAGAAAATGTTAAAAATCCAAATTACTTTATAAGGCAAGTAGAACATTGTAATTATAACAATTTCAAAAAATACAGACTAAACATACTATGAATATAAACTGAATATATGTGTGAATTTTAAACCCTAATACTGACTTACATATTACAAATTCCAAAAATGTAAGGTTAGTTTATCATTAGACTATCACTTAATGGCTTCATCAGATCAATAAAAAAAATTACATGCACATCTGAATAAAAAAACTGTGTTGACAATTTAATTTAAATCTGTAGCATAAAGTCTTATTCAATTTAAAAATATTAAAATTAATGATGAAACATTAAAGACCATCCCTTCCAGACCAGAAGAAAGTCAAGAATACCTGCTATTATCGCTTCTGTTCAATATTATACCATAAGTCCTGGCCAGTGCAAGAGTACACAGGTGGGTGAGGGAGTGAATCTGAGCTGATACTATATTAAACTCACTGGAATACTAATAACCTCCCATTCTTGAAGCTGATAGACTCTACAATGAAATCAATCAATAATCCTTACACCTTCCAGATTTCTTATATTTTTTTTGTGATGCACATAGAGTACAAATCCATTTTAATCACTAGATAAGATTATAAGGGAAACTACACTAATGTGCAATAAAAACACATCTAGAAATGAAGCCATTATTTAAGTCTTTCAGGCAAGGGAAAGCTTGCCTCACTTGATTTGCCTTTGTGGTAATCAATTTTACAACACCATTGTACCACTGGGAATCTTACAGCAAGTTATGAGTTATTCTGACTAGAAAAAGTTTTGTTTTGTTTTGTTTGAGTTGGAGTCTCACTCTGTTGCCCAGATTGGAGTGCAGGGGCCGGGAGCGGGCTCCAGCTGGGCTCCAGCGATCCTTCCGCCTCAGCCTTCCAAGCAGCTGGAACTACGGGCGCACGCTACCACGCCCGGCAAATTTTTTGATTTTTTGTAGAGATGAAGTCTCACCAAGTTGCCCAAGCAGGTCTCGAACCTGTGGGCTCAGGCAATCCACTCACCTCGACCTCCCAAAGTGCGGGATTACAGGCTGAGCCACCGAGCCCGGCCGGGAAAGTTTTTTTTAAGGTCTTTAAGGTCAAGTAAATTACTTTCTTTGGTTGACTTTATCAAAGGTAGAATCTTAGAACATTATTTACTTTCCAAAATTCACTAGTAACCTCAAATTATGTATTCTGAATTATGTTAGTTTTGGTTTACAAATTTCTATTTACTTTTTGTGACATAAAAAGGTCAATATATAGTTCAATCTATATGGTTTGCTATCTCTGTATAAACAAAAGTGAAACAGTCTCTGTATACACTGAAATATTCCTGATAAGATCCACAAAATGCCAATCATATTTGTTGTCTGTGGGGTGAAGAACTTACTGTCTGTATTGCGTAAGAGCCTAAAAGGAAATCAGTTTATCATGTAACTCAGCTAAGAGTACGTAGTCCTAACAATTAAACTGCACTGGGAGATGGGAGATAGGAAGAGGACAGGTGGGGCAGAGGGATGAAAATAAAGTTAAATTGTCACATTGTCAGTAACACCGGAATCTGGGAAACAAAAAAAAAAAGCAATACGAACATGTTATTTATAAAAACAGAGGCTGGCTGGGCTCGGAGGCTCAGCCTGTAATCCCAGCACTTTGGGAGGCCAAGGCTGGATTGCCTGAGCCCACGGATTGGAGACCAGACCGAGCAACTTGGCGAGACCTCGTCTCTACAATAAACCAAAAATTAGCCAGCCGCGGTAGCGCGCGCCTGTAGTTCCAGCTAATTGGAAGGTTGAGGCAGAAGGATCGCGGGAGCCCAGCAGGTCGTCGCTGGAGTGGCCGAGCGTGACGGAGTGAGACTCCAACTCAAAAAATAAAAATAGAGGCAAATATCAAACGAACCCACTCATAGTTGAATAGTGATTACCTCTGGAATGGGAAAAACAGAAAACAAGACATTCAAGAGAACTGGGTGACTGTGTGCATGTGTCACTTGGATAAAAGTTAAAATGAGCTAATGATGTAACTTAAAATTAAGAAGCATTGGGCAGTTGACATAATTAAGGAAAATCTCCAAAATTAAATGTCTACCCGATTCATTTTGTTTTATGTAGTAGTCTTTAGCAATCTTATTAATCTTAATAATCTTATGTGATAGTCTTTACTTCATTATTTTGCAAAATTAAATAATGAAGTAAAATGAAGTTATGGTACAGTCAAAATTGGGAGATAAGGAGAAAAAAAGAAAAATGAAAATCTGCTATTTTTCACATTGTACATAGACAATCCCCAAATTTATGTCATGTAAACAGAGATTTAAGTATATGCATACTTTAAACATTTTAATAATTTATTGAATCATTAAGTAATTTTTCTAAATATAATTTTAAAGACCCTTCAGTACTTAATTATATACATATACAACCACTTATTTTATTTTAGCTGCAAAAAATGCATATCAATTTATTTATTTATTTATTTATTTATTTATTTATTTATTTATTTTGAGTTGGAGTCTCACTCTGTCGCCCAGACTAGAGTGCAGTGGCCACTCCTGGCCACCGCAGATTCGACCTGCTGGACTCTGGCAATCCTTCCGCCTCAGCCTTCCAAGTAGCTGGAACTACAGAGGCGCGCTACCACACCCGGCTAATTTTTTATTTTTACTGTAGAGATGAGGTCTCTCCAAGTTGCCCAGGTGGGTCTCGAACCCACGGGCTCAGGCAATCCACTCACCTCGACCTCCCAAAGCGCTGGGATTACAGGCTGAGCCACTGAGCCCAGCAGCATATAAATTTATTAACATGTATATGAAGAGAACCACAGAGTGAATACCCTGAATTTTGAAGTAGTTTAATAATATTTTTATTACGTTTTTTGGGGAGAGGATAGGATCTCACTATGTTGCTCAGGCTGGTCTTAAACTCTTGGGCTCAAGTGATCCTCCTAGCTCACCCTCCCAAGTATCTAGGATTACAGACATGTGCCACTATGTCCACCTTAATAATATTTATTTAAGCTGTCAACTACTAGATTTAAAATATTAGTTAATATAGAAAGCTCCAATTATATTAGGAAATTTAACATGGGATTATATCACTGACTCCAAAATAAAACAACATATTAATCATTAAGAAGAGACTGACTGACTTACTGACATCTTTTGAAAAGAAAGCAATAAAATATATACATGATGTTTTCAACTGACTGATCAAGCTGGGCATAGTTGAAGGCCCAGTAATAAAAGGACTGAAGGAAGCTATCTAGATTGTAAAAGACTCTTGTAAATATGATAGCTCTAAAACTAAGGTATCTTAAATAGGAAGAATATGTAAGCTATGTTGTATGATCTTTCATATTGGACATTTATCATGATAGAATATCTCAATTTGTCTGCATTATCTTCTCTCTCAAGTACATGCAAACAAGATTATAAATTCTTTAGAATAGACATCTTTCTGTAGACCTTGCCTCCAAACCCTTTCCCCTCCAAATGCCCTCACGCAAGTACCTGACACAAAGCTAAATACATGGTCATTTGAGAAATAATCATTAAGTACTGATAAAAACCTGCTGGCTCAAACTGCAGACCGGGTCTCTGAATTTTCTAGCAAATCCAAATCTATGCAGCGTTTTTATAAATTAAACCTCCCAAAAGTATTAATTTTAGTTGCTTGGGCGTTTACTAGTGTTATATTTTATTTTGGTGTGTAATACAAAAAATAGCAACTGTTATCAAGCATTACTTTCTGAAAACCTTTCTATCACCACACTAAATTAATACACCATAAAAAAGCAATTGATACTGGTAATGAGATATTAAAGGTATTATTCACAAGACTCAGTAATAATGTTTTCTATCAATATTTGAAGGCGGTACACAGCATTCTTTCCTAGATGGTATTTGAAATAGGAGAAGATACTTCTTTTATTCTTTTTTTTTTTTTACCTCATTTCCATCTTCATCATTATTGAGATGTAGTTAGGATGAGTCTCACTTGGGAAGGACAACAGGACATCGTAATGGGCTAGCTCAACAGAATCCAGGCCAAATTCTTTCCACTGGGATTGAATTTGCTTTGCAAGCTGAAAGTTTTGTTCTGTTCCTGCTAAATGTGGTATCCGTGTAAAATTACTGGTGAACAAAAATTGAAAGTGGTTAGAAATTAATGTTTAGTCAGACTTTATTCCTAATCAACAATAAAACAAAGCAGATTTACATAAAATATTTTGAAATATGACACATTAAAAAAGCAAAGTGGTACCATTACTTCATCAAATCGATTTTCAAAGTCCTTTGAAATTTTCATGCTCTGATTTGTACTAATTGAGAAAATTTGGAGAAACAGATCTTTGTAGAATATCATTAAGTGCAATCCTATAGCTATAACCCCATGAGGTAAGAAATGAGTAAAGTGTCATATTCTTTTTTTTAAAGATCTGTGCATCTTGAATCCTGCATAGAATCATCTGCTTATTTCACTGTGTAAACTATATTTGAGAGATTTTAAAATGTATTCAAAAGACCAATTTTTGGATAATAGATAAATAATGGCAAAAATTAAGAATAATTACACTTATTTAAATACTGAAAGTTATAGACAAGTGAGAAACTTCTTGATTATCAAGAATTAATAAAGTATCTTCATTAAAGAATAATCTGGCCAGGCGGGGTGGCGCACGCCTATAATCCCAGCACTTTGGGAGGCCAAGGTGAAAGGATTGCCCAAGCCCATGGATTCGAGACCAGCCTGGGCAACCTGGTGAGACCTCATCTCTACAATAAATCTCAAAGTTAGCAAGGCATGGTGGCGCATGCCTGTAGTTCCAGCTACCTGGAAGGCTGAGGTGGAAGGATCACCTGAACCCAGCAGGTTGAGGCTGTAGTGGCCGGGAGCGTGCCATTGCCCTCCAGTCTGGGCAAGAGAGTGAAACTACAACTCGGAAAAAAAAAAAGAAGAATAATCTAGGCCAAGCAAGGTGGCTCATGCCTGTAATTCCAGCACTTCAGGAAACTGAGGCAGGAGGATCACTTGAGGCCAGAGTTCAAGACCAGCCTGGGAAACATAGCAAGATCATGTCTCTACACACAAAAATAACCATAATAATAAAGTAATAAAAAATAATAATTGAACACATTGACACAAGCTTAGATTGAATCTCTTGTACTTTATGTATCATGCAGAGTAATATTTAAACTCAATAATAAGAATTAATCTGAGCTAGGCTCAATGGCTCATGCCTGTAATCCCAGCACTTTGGAAGGGAGAGGCAAGAGGATTGCCTGAGTCTACAGGTTTGAGACCAGACTGGGCAACATGGTGAGATCTTGTCTTTACAATAAGTCAAAAATTAGCTAGGCATGGTGGCACACGCCTATAGTTCCAGCTATTTGGAAGGCTGAGGTGGAAGGATCTCCTGAGCCCAGCAGGTAGAGGCTGTGGCGGCCATGAGCAGCATGCCACTGCACTCCAGCCTAGGTAACCAAGTGAGACTCCAACTCAAAAAAGAAAAAAAAATTACTCCGAAGAGGAATATCTTTAACAAAGAAAATGTGTGGCCAAAATTTGGCTACCATAAATATTTTCATGAGCAGACTAATTTCTCATTTAATATATTTAGATTCTTGTGCTTTTGATTGTAAATTTCTCTCTCCTGGGAAACTTATTGTTTCCTTGAAGAGTTCATTGGTAAGTAATTTCAACTTAAAACCTTATTTACAAAAAAGAAAAAAAATTCATATATGACAAGGCACTACGTAGCATGAAAAACTATTTATTGCTAGTTCATAAACTTCATGAATTTCTGGTTCTAAATATGTAGGGTTTTCTAAAATCCACACACTTCCATCTTTATGGTGATCAAAAAAAAAAATCTAACAACATGGCTACGATAATTCTAATTTTAAATGTTTCACTCTACTGTGTGTCTAAATGTTTTGTCTGGTAAATCAACAACAAGGAAAAATAACTGCCAATTAAAAAAAATAAGATTCCTATTAGTTTATGTTTAAAAACTATATTACAATGATTAGCCAGGCACAGTGCTTCATGCCTGTAATCCCAGCACTCTGGGAGGCAGAGGTGAGAGGATTGCCTGAGCCCAGGGGTTCGAGACCAGCCTGGGCAACTTGGCTAGACCTCATCTCTATAATAAATAAAAAAATTAAC